>NC_057801.1:718153625-718433711 GCF_018294505.1 Triticum aestivum
GGCCAGTGAGCCTTCCATCTTCGGTCAGGTTTTTATCGTCAGTTCTCTAGTCTCGGAACCCCTAAATGCCACCCCTGCGAAGACCTGAAAATCTCACTTGCCACCACTCGACCACCTTTGCTCCCAGCCGCAAGATTCTTCTCTCTGGGTCCTTGATCTGCAAGATAGACCAATCCAAAATCCAATTGCATATTAGTTTTCCCACACCAACAGGGTCATTGATTCTTTTTCTTTCAAATATTGCATCATTGCGACATTTCCAAATCGTCCACAAAATAGCAGAAACGCCAACCAGCATCATTTTTTGTCTGACTGGGCAAAGGATCGAACCCATCTACTAAAACAGTCATCAAGGGTAACAGGTATCGCATGAAAGCCCAACGAACATCTAAGAAAATTCCAAATAAGTCTAGCAACCGAATAAGAAAATAAAAGGTGGTATATTGTCTCATCCATTCCACAGAAAATGCATTTTTTCTCCCCTTTCCAGCCTATTTTTATGAGATTATCTTTGGTTAGGACACTCTTTTTGTTCAATAACCAAAGAAAGAATTTTATTTTGGCAGGTACTTTAATTTTCCAAAGAAATTTTTGGGGGAAACCAATCTCATCTTTCATCAAAGCACGATACAATGATTTAACAGAGAATTCTCTATTAGCAGTCAGCATCCACAAAGATTTATCTCTCCCCCATACATGTTTACCACTTCACATCTGTTTTTAAGACTATCCCATAAAGCACTAGTCTCAGTATTCATCGACCTTCTAAAGGAGAACTGAAAGTGCGTTATATCGACTAAGAGGGGGGTGAATAGGCGATTTTTACAAATTTGTCACTGAGGAATTTCTAGCTGAAGAAATTCCTAAGTAATGACACACTAGCAGCGGAATAAGTACTCGGGTATAAGCATAACAGAGCAATAGCATAGTCATCAGGATGAAATGAAAACAAACACAAAGTACAGAAAGCCTTATAACAGGATAAGCAGGCTGAAGACTATGTGAATGAAGAAATAGGATTGAGGAAATAGAGGAAGTCTTCATTCAAAGTCTTTAAATAGTAATGATCAGGTTCATCAACACATGAATGAGGAAATGAAAGGGTTGAGGAAATAGAACCAGTTGGCTTGGTGAAGACAATGATTTGGTAGACCAGTTCCAACTGTTGTGACAGTTGCACGTCTGGTTAGATCGGCTGAGTATTTAAACTCGAGGACACACAGTCCTCACCATATTCTCCTTGAGATAAAGTCACACAGACCTCGCCCAACACTCGTGGTAAGTCTTCACAGGTGACTTCCAAACCTTTACAGACTTAGTCACTCGGCGATCCACAATTCCTCTTGGATGCTGCTACATCTTGAGCTTGCGTTGGTTTTCCTTGAAGAGGAAAGGGTGATGCAGCAATAGTAGCGTCAGTATTTCCCTCAGTTTTTGAGAACCAAGGTATCAATCCAGTAGGAGGCTCCTCACAAGTCCCACGCACCTACACAAACAAACAAAGAACTCGCAACAAAGGCAATAAAGGGGTTGTCAATCCCTTCACGGCCACTTGCGAAAGTGAGATCTGATAGAGATAGTATGATAAGATAAATATATTTTTGGTATTTTATAATATAAATTGGAAAAGTAAAGATGTAAAATAAAAGTAGATTGAAAGCTTATATGATAAAATATAGACCCGAGGGCCATAGGTTTCACTAGTGGCTTCTCTCGAGATAGCATAAGTATTACGGTGGGTGAACAAATTATTGTCAAGCAATTGGTAGAAAAGCGAATAATTATGAGATTATCTAGGCATGATCATGTATATAGGCATTGCGTCCATGGCAAGTAGACCGACTCCTGCCTGCATCTACTACTATTACTCCACACATCGATCGCTATCCAGCATGCATCTAGAGTATTAAGTTCATAAGAACAGAGTAACGCATTAAGAAAGATGACATGATGTAGAGGGATAAACTCATGCAATATGATATAAACCCCATCTTTTTATCCTCGATGGCAACAATACAATGCGTGCCTTGCTGCCTCTGCTATCACTGGGACAGGACACCGCAAGATTGAACCCAAAGCTAAGCACTTCTCCCATTGCAAGAAAGATCAATATAGTAGGCCAAACCAAACTGATAATTCTAAGAGACTTGCAAAGATAACTCAATCATACATAAAAGAATTCAGAGGAGATTCAAATATTTCTCATAGATAAACTTGATCATAAACCTACAATTCATCAGATCTTGACAAACACACCGCAAAAAGAGTTACATCGAATAGATCTCCAAGAAGATCAAGGAGAACATGGTATTGAGATCCAAAAAGAGAGAAGAAGCCATCTAGCTAATAACTATGGACCCGAAGGTTTGTGGTAAACTACTCAAAACTCATCAGAAGGGCTATGGTATTGATGTATAAGCCCTCCTTGGTCGATTCCCCCTCCGACGGAGCGCTGACGAATGCTCCAAGATGGGATCTCGCGGATACAGAAGGTTACGGTGGTGGAAATAGCTTTTCGTGGTCGCCCCTGATGTTTTCGGGGTACGTAGGTATATATAGGAGGAAAAAGTACGTCGGTGGACGCCCGAGGGGCGCACGAGATAGGGGGCGCGCCCAGCAGTGGGGCGCGCCCTCCACCCTCATGGCCTCCTCGGCAGCTTCTTGACTTGCACTCCATGTCCTCTGGATCACGTTCGTTCCAAAAATCACACTCCCGAAGGTTTCATTCCGTTTGGACTCCGTTTGATATTCCTTTTCTTCGAAATACTAAAACAGGCAAAAAAACAGCAATACGGGCTGGGCCTCCGTTAGTAGGTTAGTCCCAAAAATGATATAAAAGTGTAAAGTAAAGCCCATAAACATCCAAAAAGGGTAATATAATAGCATGGAACAATAAAAAATTATAGATACATTGGAGACGTATCAAGCATCCCCAAGCTTCATTCCTGCTCGTCCTCGAGTAGGTAAATGATAAAAATAGAATTTTTGATGTGGAATGCTACCTAGCATAATTCTCAATGTAATTTTCCTTATTGTGGCATGAATGTTCAGATCCAAATGATTCAAAATAAAAGTTCATATTGACATTAGAAATAGTGATACTTCAAGCATACTAATCAAAGCAATCATGTCTTCTCAAAATAACATGGCTAAAGAAAGTTCATCCCTACAAAATCATATAGTTAGGCTATGCTTCATTTTCGTCACACAAAAATGCTCCCATCTTATACACCCCCAATGACAAGCCAAGCAATTGTTTCGTACTTAAATAATCTCAAACTTTTTCAACTTTCACGCAATACATGAGCGTGAGCCATGGATATAACACTATGGGTGGAATAGAATATGATGAAGGGGATTGTGTGGAGAAGACAAAAAAGAGAAAGTCTCACATTGACAAAGATAATCAATGGGCTATGGAGATGCCCATCAATTGATGTCAACATGAGGAGTAGGGATTGCCATGCAATGGATGCACTAGAGGTATAAATGTATGAAAGCTCAACAAAATAAACTAGTGGGTGTGCACCCAACTTGCTTGCTCACAAAGACCTAGGGCATTTGAGGAAGCCCATCATAGGAATATACAAGCCAAGTTCTATAATGAAAAAACCCCACTAGTATATGGAAGTGGCACCATATGAGACTCGCTATATGAAGAACATGGTGCTACTTTGAAGCACAAGTGTGGAAAAAGAGATAGTAACATTGCCTCCTTTTTTATTTTTATCTTTTTATTTTATTTTTTTGGGCCTTTCTTTTTTTTGGCCTTTCTTTTTCTTTTTTTTCTTTGGCCTTTCCCTTATTTTTTTTGGCCTTTCTTTTTTTTCTTTTTTTAGGGACAATGCTCTAATAATGATGATCATCACACTTTTATATATTTACAACTCAAAATTAGAACAAGATATGACTCTATATGAATGCCTCCAGCGGTGTACCGGGATGGGCAATGAATCAAGAGTGACATGTATGAAAATTAATGCATGGTGGCTTTTCCATAAATACAATGTCAACTACATGATCATGCAAGGCAATATGACAATAATGATGTGTGTCATGATGATAAATGGAATGGTGGAAAGTTGCCTGGCAATATATCTAGGAATGGCTATGGAAATGCCATAATAGGTAGGTATGGTGGCTGTTCTGAGGAAGATATAAGGAGGTTTATGTGTGATAGAGCATATCATATCACGGGGTTTGGATGCACCGGCGAAGTTTGCACCAACTCTCAAGGTGAGAAAGGGCAATGCACGGTACCGAAGAGGCTAGCAATGATGGAAAGATAAAAGTGCGTATAATCCATGGACTCAACATTAGTCAAAAGAACTAATATACTTATTGCAAAAATCTACAAGTCATCAAAAACCAAGCACTACGCACATGCTCCTAGAGGGATAGATTGGTAGGAAAAGACCATCGCTCGTCCCCGACTGCCACTCATAAGGATGCACAATCTAAGAACACCTCATGTTTCAAATTTGTTACACAACTTTAACCATCCGTGCATGCTATGGGACTTGCTAACTTCAACACAAGCATTCTTTAAATTCATAATCACCCAACTAGCATGACTCTAATATTTCTACCTCCATATCTCAAAACAATTATCAAGTACCAAATTGATCATAGCATCCAATTCACTTCCTATGATAGTTTTTATTATACCCAACTTGGATGCCTACCATTCTAGGACCAATTTTATAACCATAGCAAATACCATGCTGTTCTAAAAGAATCTCAAAATAATATAAGTGAAGCATGAGAGATCAACAACTTCTTCAAAATTAAGCCACCGCCGTGCTCTAAAAGATATAAATGAAGCACTAGAGCAAAAACTATCTAGCTCAAAAGATATAAGTGAAGCACATAGAGAATTCTAATAAATTCCAATAAAGTAGGCTTCTCCCAAAAGGTGTGTATAGAAAGGATGATTGTGTTAAACTAAAAAGCAAAGACTAATATCATACAAGATGCTCCAAGCAAAACACATATCATGTGGTGAATAAAAATATAGCTCCAAGTAACGTTACCAATGAACAAAGACGAAAGAGGGGATGCCTTCCCGGGGCATCCCCAAGCTTAGGCTTTTGGATATTCTTGAATATCTTGGGGTGCCATGGGCATCCCCAATCTTAGGCTCTTGCCACTCCTTATTTCATAGTCCATCAAATCTTTACCTAAAACTTGAAAACTTCACAACACAAAACTCAACAGGAAATCTCATAAGCTCCGTTAGTGAAAGAAAGAAAAACCACCACATAAGGTACTGTAATGAACTCATTATTTATTTATATTGGTGTTAAACCTACTTTATTCTAAGTTCTCTATGGTTCATACCCTTACATACTAGCCATAGATGCATCAAAATAAGCAAACAACACACGAAAGGCAGAACCTGTCAAAAACAGAACAGTCTGTAGTAATCTGTAACTTTCGAATACTTCTGGAACTCTACAAATCCTACCAAAACAGGAAGTCATGGAAAATTTGTCTATTGATATACAGCAAAAAGAATCAATGCAAAATCACGTTTCTATTATGTATTTATTTTTTTCTCGTGAGCACAAAGTTTCTGTTTTTCAGCAGAATCAAATTAACTATCATCATAGGTTATCCTATAGGTTCTACTTGGCATAAACACTAAATAAGACATGAAAACACATCTAAATAGAAGTTATATGCAAAATTTATTACTAAACAGGAACAAAAACAAAAACACAAATAAAATTGGATTGCCTCCCAACTAACGCTATTGTTTAACGCCCCTAGCTAGGCATAAAAGCGAGGATAGATCTAAGTAGTGCCATCTTTGACACTCAATTCATCAATAGAGCACTTATAAATTTTAGGTGTTTCTTTCTTTTTAGTAATGATTAAGCTCCTAGGCAAGAAATCAAGACATTCATTTGAAGCAAAATGTTCCTTTATGATAGTGGAAAAACTAGGGTGAACACTTATGGATTTGAGATCCGCATTTTCCTTACTAAAAGATTCACCCTTATTTTTAGGAACATACATTAATTTGCCAAATTTAATAGGTGGAGTTGGAGTATTTTTCATAGATGAAAAGGCAGACCCTAAGTTAGTAATTATATCCTCAAGTTTACCAATTCTTGTAGAATCTTGTTCTATTCTTTCATTAACTATATGTTCCTTTTCTTTAAGATTTTTCAGAGTAGTCCCAACCTTAGATCCATATTGGGTAATTTGGTTGTGGATCTTTTTATCTAATTTTTCAATTAACTCGATAGTGGCAATTTTATTTTCAATAACTTCAAGCCTTTGCATCACATGTTCTAAAGTTAAAACAGTTCCATTAACAAAAAGAGGTGGTGGGCCAAACAAATCTAACACAGCATTATAAGCATCAAAAGTATGGCTACTCAAGAAATCCCCTCCGGTAATGGTATAAAGAATGCATCTATTCCAAGGAGTAATGCCTACATAAAAATTGCGAAGAAGAACGGAAGTAGAAAGCTTCCTAGTAGATTTATTTTGAGCATTGGAAATTCTATGCCAAGCATCTTTTAGATTATCTCCCTCCCTCTTTGTTTAAAATTAAGAATTTCATGTTCGGGAGTAACAACAAGGATAGGAGGACTAGTCATTAAGAAAAGGTAAACAATCTAACACACGAGCAAACAAAAAGAGGCAAGCGAAAGAGAGAGAGAAGGAGATTGGGAAATAGAGGGCGAATAAAACGGCAAGGGTGAAGTGCGGGAGAGGAAAATGAGAGGCAAATGGAAAATAATGTAAATGCGACGGAGATGAGTTTGTGATGGGTACTTGGTATGTCTTGACTTGAGTGAAGACCTCCCCGGCAACGGCGCCAGAAATCCTTCTTGCTACGTCTTGAGCTTGCGTTGGTTTTCCTTGAAGAGGAAAGGGTGATGCAGCAATAGTAGCATAAGTATTTCCCTCAGTTTTTGAGAACCAAGGTATCAATCCAGTAGGAGGATCCTCACAAGTCCCACGCACCTACACAAACAAACAAAGAACTCGCAACCAACGCAATAAAGGGGTTGTCAATCCCTTCACGGCCACTTGCGAAAGTGAGATCTGATAGAGATAGTATGATAAGATAAATATATTTTTGGTATTTTATAATATAGATTGAAAAAAGTAAAGATGCAAAATAAAAGTAGATTGAAAGCTTATATGATAAAAGATAGACCTGGGGGGCATAGGTTTCACTAGTGGCTTCTCTCGAGATAGCATAAGTATTACGGTGGGTGAACAAATTACTGTCAAGCAATTGATAGAAAAGCGAATAATTATGATATTATCTAGGCATGATCATGTATATAGGCATCACATCCATGACAAGTAGACGGACTCCTGCGTGTATCTACTACTATTACTCCAAACATCGACCGCTATCCAGCATGCATCTAGAGTATTAAGTTCATAAGAACAGAGTAACGCATTAAGAAAGATGATGTAGAGGGATAAACTCATGCAATATGATATAAACCCCATCTTTTTATCCTCAATGGAAACAATACAATACGTGCCTTGGTACCCCTGCTGTCACTGGGAAAGGACACTGCAAGATTGAACTCAAAGCTAAGCACTTCTCCCATTGCAAGAAACATCAATCTAGTAGGCCAAACCAAACTGATAATTCTAAGAGACTTGCAAAGATAACTCAATCATACATAAAAGAATTCAGAGGAGATTCAAATATTTCTCATAGAAAAACTTGATCATAAACCCACAATTCATCGGATCTTGACAAACACACCACAAAAGAGTTACATCGAATAGATCTCCAAGAAGATCAAGGAGAACATGGTATTGAGATCCAAAAGGAGAGAAGAAGTCATCTAGCTAATAACTATGGACCCGAAGGTCTGTGGTAAACTACTCACAACTCATCGGAAGGGCTATGGTGTTGATGTAGAAGCCCTCCGTAGTCGATTCCCCCTCCGGCGGAGCACCGGCGAAGGCTCCAAGATGGGATCCAGCGGATACAGAAGGTTACGGTGGTGGAAATAGCTTTTCGTGGTCGCCCCTGATGTTTTCAGGGTACGTAGGTATATATAGGAGGAAGAAGTACGTCGGTGGACGCCCGAGGGGCCCACGAGATAGGGGCCCGCCCAGCAGGGGGGCACGCCCTCCACCCTCGTGGCCGCCTCGGCAGCTTCTTGACTTGCACTCCAAGTCCTTTGGATCACATTCGTTCCAAAAATCACGCTCCTGAAGGTTTCATTCC
Source organism: Triticum aestivum (assembly GCF_018294505.1). Lineage (NCBI taxonomy): Eukaryota > Viridiplantae > Streptophyta > Magnoliopsida > Poales > Poaceae > Triticum > Triticum aestivum. The sequence continues at coordinate 718,161,844 of NC_057801.1, forward strand.
GTTTGGACTCCGTTTGATATTCCTTTTCTTTGAAATACTGAAATAGGCAAAAAAAACAGCAATACGGGCTGGGCCTCCGGTTAGTAGGTTAGTCCCAAAAATGATATAAAAGTGTAAAGTAAAGCCCATAAACATCCAAAAAGGGTAATATAATAGCATGGAACAATCAAAGATTATAGATACGTTGGAGACGTATCAGATGCTCAGACCATGACGCCTAACCTTATGGAGGATACACAGTCCTCAAAGGTAACAAGCGTCGGTTCCACACAGAAACAATCTCTTCAGTTATGCTCAATCACTTTAGGTTTGTAGGTGTTTGGGTTTGGGTTTTGGGTTTTCCTCACTTGATGATTTTTGCTCAAAGTCCTCGGAGGATGGGATGCTCTCAGTGACAAGTGTCGGTTTCTCTCGGAGCAGCCAACCAGCTAGTGTTTGTAGGGGGCGGCTATTTATAGCCTAGGGAGTAGCCCGACATGATAAGACATAAATGTCCTTCATTGATATGACCGTTTGGTGGTAGGATATTTTGGACAGCTGGCGCATAGCATAGCAACGGTCGGATTTGAGGTATCAAATTCCTCGGGGCTATCATGTTCCTCAATGTGTAGGCAATCCGCACTGGCGAATTCCTAACTCCTCAGTCAGAACAAATTCCTCACAGACCAGAAGATCTTCGTCTCTATCACTGAAGAAATTGATTGAACTGATATGAGATTACCAATGGCTTCACTCGAACGGATTGGGTAGGTGTAGGATTTTGAGATGAGCATCACATGGAAATCAGTTTCCTTAGTATTACCTCGACCCCCTTTAACAGTAGGGTGTTTTCTATGACTCAAGAAAGAGAAAATGAAACTAAGAAAACAAAAGTCTTCACACTTCATAATCCTCGCATGAATATCCAAGTCTTCAAGGTCACACCAATTTCTTAACTTTCAAAATCTTCATGAGAACCAAAGTCTTTAGCTGAAGACATACATTTTTAAGGGTCGACATTCATCGTAAATATCAAACTCCTCATCGACTTATAGAGCATGTGTACACTCACAAACATATTAGTCCCTTAACCTATAAGTCTTCAGTACACCAAAATCACTAAGGGGCACTTGATTCACTTACAATCTCCCCCTTTTTGGTGATGACAAATAGGTTAAGTTTTGAACGGGGATAAACATAATAATTGAAAGTGCTCAATATTGAGGAATTTGATTGCAAGATATAGAAGAACTCCCTTTGAAGATGTGCATATGTGAGGAATTTGCTTTCAACAAGCAATGCACATTGTTGAGTAATATCATTGAGATCTTCCCCTATATCTTGTAATTCATACACGCATTTAACATATCGAATGAAGAATTTGAAATGCATGATGAAATATGGTGACTGATGTAATTCAGCATGCGTGCATTAACATATATGAGGAAATAGCATGCAGAAAAATAGAGCAAAAGTATCAGGTCACCATTGGACTTAAGTTTACAACTCGATCCAACAAATACTTTAGAAGAACAAGAGTTGTAACTTAGCAAAGAAATGCCCATATATAGACCCTCTTGAAGACTAACTCAAATTTCTCCCCCTTTGTCATCGAATGACCAAAAGGGACAAAAAACGAGGACTAACGCCTCTGAAGAATTTCTTCATGATGTCAATGGAGGAGCGCTAGCGTTGTTGGGGTCGGTTGTTGAAGTAGGGCCTGCCGCAGTGTTGTCCAAATCTTCATTTCCATCAGTCTCGCGCAATGAAGAAAAAGAGCTAGCCACCAAAGAAGGAACTTTGACTTTCTTGAATTTCTTCTATGGTGGCTGAGACCAGTCAAAGTCCTGCTTGAAGCCCATCTGCTTAAGATCTTCTTCACCGTAGAGATGAGACAAAACAGCCCAGGTGCGATCAAATACTTCATGGAGGTAGTAATGGTTCTTCTTCGTTGAATTGTGTGTAGCAGTCATGTTATGAAGAATTGAACCAAACTGACGCTTGACCCATTTGTGGTTGCGATCAACCTTCTGATGAAGACTGAGGAGAAGCTCACGATCAGTCATCACCCTTGGAGCTGTGCCTTGAGGATTTTGCTTTGAAGCATTGGTGGCAGAGTCATGAGTGGCAGCGTCATCATTGGTGGAGTAGGATGCAGCTTTGCGGAACTGTCCATCCAATGGACGAATGCCTTCATCAATAATAGTGGCCTTGCCCTTCTCATCAGCTGAGGAAATAGTCTGCTTGAGGACTTCAATGGGGGGCAAGTAGCTGCCATGGTTAAGTGTATCAGCCTTGTAGTTGATTGAAAACCTTGATCTGATGAATTTCATGATCTAGGGAGCGTAAGGCTTCAATTCAAATGGAGAAAGGGCAACATTTTCCATAGTCCTCATGAAGAAATCATGGTAGTTGATTGGAATACCATGCATGATATTGAATAGCAGATTCTTCATGATGCCAATGACCTCTTCTTCATTAGAGTCATGGACTTTGATTGGACTCAAGGTCTTGGTCAAAATTATGTATATGGTCTGAGGCACATAAAGCAATTCCTTCACGAGGAATTTGGTTCTTGGGGCTTGGCCAGGCTTTAGCGGCTTCATCGACACTTGCATGAAATGATCAGAGAGCTGATAACCCACAAGTGTAGGGGATCGCAACAGCTTTCGGGGGTAAAGTACAACCCAAATTTATTGATTCGACACAAGGGGAGCCAAAGAATATTCTTGAGTATTAGCAGTTGAGTTGTCAATTCAACCACACCTAGTTAACTTAGTATCTGCAGCAAGGTATTTAGTAGCAAAGTAGTATGATAATAATGGTAATAGTATAAAAAGTAAAGATAAATGTTTTTGGGTTTTGGTAGCAGTTGTAACAGTAGCAACGGAAAAGTAAATAAGCGGAGAACAATATATGACAAGCTCGTAGGCAATGGATCAGTGATGGATAATTATGCTGGATGCGATTCCTCATGCAATAGTTATAACATAGGGTGATATAGAACTAGCTCCAATTCATCAATGTAATGTAGGCATGTATTCCATAAATAGTCATACGTGCTTATGGAAAAGAACTTGCATGACATCTTTTGTCCTAGCCTCCCGTGGCAGCGGGGTCCTAGCGGAAACTAAGGGATATTAAGGCCTCCTTTTAATAGATAACCGGACCAAAGCATTAACACATAGTGAATACATGAACTCCTCAAACTACAGTCATCACCGAGAAGTATCCCGATTATTGTCACTTCGGGGTTGTCGGATCATAAGACATAATAGTTGACTATAGACTTGCAAGATAGGATCAAGAACACACATATATTCATGAAAACATAATAGGTTCAGATCTGAAATCATGGCACTCGGGCCCTAGTGAAAAGCATTAAACATAGCAAAGTCATAGCAACATCAATCTCAGAATATAGTGGATACTAGGGATCAAACCCTAACAAAACTAACTTGATTACATGGTAAATCTCATCCAACCCATCACCGTCCAGCAAGCCTACAATGGAATTACTCACGCACGGCGGTGAGCATCATGAAATTGGTGATGGAGGATGGTTGATGATGACGACAGCGACGAATCCCCCTCTCCGGAGCCCCGAACGGACTCCAGATTTGCCCTCCCGAGAGAGATTAGGGCTTGGCGGCGGCTCCGTGTCGTAAAACGCGATGAAACTTTCTCTCTGATTTTTTTCTCCCTGAGACGGAATATATGGAGTTGGAGTTGACGTCGGTGGAGGTCTAGGGGGCCCACAAGATAGGAGGCCACGCCCTAGGGGGGGCGTGCCCCTGTCTCGTGGACAGGCTGTGGGCCCCCTGGCATTAATTCTTTCACCAAAAATTCTTATTAATTCCAAAAAGTGCCTCCGTGGATTTCCAGGACATTCCGAGAACTTTTCTTTTCTACACATAAAACAACATCATGGTAGTTCTGCTGAAAACAGCATCAGTCCGGGTTAGTTTCATTCAAATCATGCAAGTTAGAGTCCAAAACAAGGGCAAAAGTGTTTGGAAAATTAGATACGTTGGAGACGTACCAACTCCCCCAAGCTTAAACCTTTGCTTGTCCTCAAGAAATTCAGTTGATAAACTGAAAGTGATAAAGAAAAACTTTTACAAACTATGTTTGCTCTTGTTGTTGTAAAATGAAAAGCCAGCATTCAAGTTTCAGCAAATATTACAAACTAACAATACTCACAATAACACATAGGTCTCACAATTACTCACATCAATAGCATAATCAGCTAGCGAGCCATAATAATAAAACTTGTATGACAACACTTTCTCAAAATAATCATAACATGATATAACAAAATGGTATCTCGCTAGCCCTTTCTGAGACCGCAGAACATAAATGCAGAGCACCTTTAAAGATCAAGGACTGACTAAACATTGTAATTCATGGTAAAAGAGATCCAGTCAAGTCATACCCAATATAAACCAATAGTAATGAATGCAAATGACAGTGTGCTCTCCAGCGGGTGCTTTTAATAAGAAGGATGATGACTCAACATAAAAGTAAATAGATAGGCCATTCGCAGAGGGAAGCAGGGATTTGTAGAGGTGCCAGAGCTCGATTTTAAAATAGAGATTGAATAATATTTTGAGCGGCATACTTTTGCTGTCAATGCAACATCTATGAGATGGTTGTATCGTCCATACTAAATGCATTATAGACAGTTCCCAAACAGAATGGTAAAGGTTTATACTCCCCGAACCACCAACAAGCATCAATCCATGGCTTGCTCGAAACAACGAGTGCCTCCAACATACAACAGCCCTGGGGGAGTTTTGTTTAATTATTTTGATTTGCTTTGATCTTTTTGGATCATGGGACTGGGCATCCCGGTTACCGGCCCTTTCTCGTGAATGAGGAGCGGAGTCCACTCCTCTTGAGAATAACCCACCTAGCATGGAAGATATAGGCAGCCCTAGTTGTAACATGAGCTGCTTGAGCATACAAAACAGAATTTCATTTGAAGGTTTGGAGTTTGGCACATACAAATTTACTTGGAACGGCAGGTAGATACCGCATATAGGTAGATATAGTGGACTCATATGGAACAACTTTGGGGTTTAAGGAGTTTGGATGCATAAGCAGTATTCCCGCTTAGTACAGGTGAAGGCTAGCAAAAGACTGGGAAGCGACCAACTGAGAGAGCGATAACAGTCATAAACATGCATTAAAATTAATTCACACCGAGTACAAGCATGAGTAGGATATAATCCACCATGAACATAAATATCATGAAGGCTATGTTGATTTGATTCAACTACATGCGTGAACATGTGCCAAGTCGAGTCACTCAATTCATTCAAAGGAGGATACCATCCCATCATATCACATCATAATCATTCTAATAGCATGTTGGCACGCAAGGTAAACCATTATAACTCATAGCTAATCAAGCATGGCACCAGCAACTATAATCTCTAAATGTCATTGCAAATATGTTTACTTCATAATAGCTGACTCAGGAACGATGAACTCATCATATTTACAAAAACAAGAGAGGTCGAGTTCATACCAGCTTTTCTCATCCCAATAAGTCCATCATATATCGTCATTATTGCCTTTCACTCGCACGACCGAAGATGTGTATAATAATAAGAGTGTACGTGCATTGGACTAAGCTGGAATCTGCAAGCATTCAACTCAAGAGAGAAGACAAGTAATATGGGCTCTAAATTAAATAAACAATCATGCATATAAGAGCCACCAAGCATTTTGAATATGGTCTTCTCGACCCCCAAAGGAAAGAAAAGAAAAGAAAACTATTTACACGGGAAAGCTCCCAACAAGTAAAAGAAGAACTAGAAATCTTTTTGGGTTTTCATTTTAATTCTACTACAAGGCATGGAAATTAAACTAACTAATTTTTTTTGGTTTTTCTCAAGGTTTATCAAACACACAAGAAGAAAACTAGAAAAAGGAATTTAAACTAGCATGGATAATACAATGAAAGAGTATGAGCACCGACGACTAGTGTGTGAACATGAATGTAAAGTCGGTGAGAAATATGTACTCCCCCAAGCTTAGGCTTTTGGCCTAAGTTGGTTTAATACCAAGGACGCCTGACTGATATCCATAAGTGAAACTGGGGTAGCACTGAGATGCAGAGGCGAACCGCCTCCTGTGCTGCAGCGTGTTGGCGAGCTGCCTCCATTCCCCTCTCATATTTAGTTGCTTCTTCCCTGGTGACAACGTATCTTCCTTTTGCCTGATAATCAAAAAGGTAGGGATCAGGAAGAGTAACGGGGACGACGTTGCATCTGTCATATATTAGTCGATAATGGAGGAATTGTTCATTCCTCTCAAGAAAATGATGAGTAAACATAGCTTCTTTATCCAAATAAACAGGAGGTATTATCATATCCCCTTCTCGTGGGCTATATTAAGATAATTAGCCACACGGGTTGCATAAATTCCTCCAAATAAATCTCCCTTCTACTATTATTCTGAACCTACGCGCAACTATTGCACCCAAGTTATAACCTTTATAACCTAACACAGCACTCTTGAGGACACACAGATCAGGGACACACATGTGACATGCTTCATCCTTACCATTAATACATCTACCAATGAAGAGAGCAAAATAATGTATAGCGGGAAAATGAATGCTCCCTATGGTAGCTTGTGATACGTCCCTAGATTTTCCCATAGTAATACTAGCAAGAAAATCTCTAAATTCAGATTTGTGAGGATCATTAATATTACCCCACCGCGGGAGTTTGCAAGCAGTTGTAAAATCCTCTAAATCCATGGTATAAGATGTATCATAAATATCAAATATGACACTAGGAGAATTACGCACACAGTTATATTTAAACCTCCGCACAAAGGAATCAGTCAATTGATAGTACTGAGGACACTTATCTTGTAAGAAGTCCTCCAGCTCAGCCTTACGCGCAAACGCGTCAAATTCCTCCTTAAACCTGCTTCAACCATAAAATTATCGAAAGGTCATTCACAAGCTCGTACATCCACATCCCTCGGCAATGCAACATCTTGCTCACGTATAGCAATCCTGGGCTCTTTCTTTATCGAGGAACCACCTTGGCACATTCTTCTAAGAATATTTCTTTTTCTGAAATAAATCTGAAATTTTAGTAACTTCAAAATAGAAGTGCATAATACTAAACAAGATTGATAGCAACTACTCCTACAAGTGCCTGGAGCCTATATCATGCATTGGAATTGCTTGGGACCTCAAAAATTTAACATGCAAGCTCAAGAACATGGTCACCTATGCAGCAAAAATTTGCAATGAATAAAGCACTAGAACAAAAACTAATTGGACCAATGGAGGAGTCACATACCAAGCAACAATCTCCCAAAGAAGTTTTGTGAATGGAGCTTTGAGCTAAGAGATCGAAAATCGCAGCAAAACGAGCTAGAACTCATGCTTGAGCTGGATGGGGATTTTTTTTGGGTAGAAGATGAAGTGTGTGGGTGCTGGCATAAGTGGAGGGGGGCACCAGGGGCCCACGAGACAGGGGGCGCGCCCTCCACTCTCGTGGCCTGGTGCTTGCCCATCCTGCAGTGATTTCAGTGCCTAAAATCCTCAAATATTCCAGAAAAAATCATACTAAATTTGCAGGGCATTTGGAGCACTTTTATTTTCAAACTATTTTTTTAATGCACGGATAATTCAAAAAACAGACGGATAATACTATTTTTGCTTTATTTATTCTAAATAACAGAAAGTGAAAAGAGGGTACAGAAGGTTGTGCCTTCTAGTTTCATCCATCTCATGATCATCAAAATGAATCCACTAACAAGGTTGATCAAGTCTTGTTAACAAACTCATTTCGAATAACACGGAACCGGAGAAATTTCGAATAACGCTAAGTTACCTCAATGGGGATGTGAAAATCCCCAACAATAAGAATATCATATTTTTCTTGACAGTAGGAAGAGGAAATTCAAAACCTCCAAAAATGATAGTTGGAACTTTTTCAATAGAATTGATGCTATGAACTTGAGATTGTTTCCTCGGAAAGTGTACCGTATGCTCATTGCCATTAACATGAAAAGTGACATTGCCTTTGTTGCAATCAATAACAGCCCCTGCAATATTAAGAAAAGGTCTACCAAGGATAATAGACATACTATCGTCATCGGGAATATCAAGAATAACAAAGTCCGTTAAGATAGTGACATTTGCAACCACAAAAGGCACATCCTCACAAATACCGACAGGTATAGCAGTCGATTTATCAGCCATTTGCAAAGATATTTCAGTAGGTGTGAACTTATTCAATTCAAGTCTATGATATAAAGATAGAGGCATAACACTAACACCGGCTCCAAGATCACATAAAGCAGTTCTGACATAATTTCTTTTAATGGAGCATGGTATAGTTGGAACACCCGGATCTCCAAGTTTCTTTGGTATTCCACCCTTAAAAGTGTAATTAGCAAGCATGGTGGAAATTTCAGCTTCCAGTATCTTTCCTTTTGTTTGTAATGATATCCTTCATATACTTAGCATAAGGATTTACTTTCAGCATATCAGTTAATCGCATACATAGAAAATAGGTCTAATCATTTCAGTGAAGCGCTCAAATCCTCATCATCCTTTGACTTGGTGGTTTAGGAGGAAAGGGCATGGGTTTCTGAACCATGTTCTCTTTCTTTACCGTGCTTCCTAGTAACAAAATCTCTCTTATCATAACGTTGATTCTTTGATTGTGGGTTATCAAGATCAACAGCAGGTTCAATCTCTACATCATTGTTTTAGCTAGGTTGAGCATCAACATGAACATTATCATTAACATTATCACTAGGTTCATGTTCATCACCTGATTGTGTTTCAGCATCAGAAATAGAAATATCATTGGGATTATCAGGTGTGTCTACAGTAGGTTCATTAGAAGCATGCAATTTCTATCATTTTTCTTTTTCTTCTTTTAGAAGAACTAGTGCCTCTAAATTGTTTCTCTGGAGATCTTGCTCGATTCTTTAGGGTGGCCTTCAGGATACAAAGGTTCCGAGTCATTCTACCAGTTCTAGTAGCCACTCTAACAGCAAAGTCATTTTTTATTAGGGTTTAATTATCCTTTGCCCTCAGTGGGTGTCTTTGTGCTCATGCAAATTGTGCTCAGTTTTGCCCCTAGTCCGTGCGCACCGACTCGTTCTGTGAACTTTGGCGTCTCCGTCAGGTCAACGTTTTGACTCGGCCCTTACAGGTGGACCAGGCGCCAGAGGCGACCAATTTTATTTAGACCGTTGCATGCGTGGCTTGCGGGACCCAGCAGAGAGCCGTTGAGCATAGAGCCGTTGCGGGTGTGCTATATTAGCGGGCGACAGCGGCGTGACCACGGAAGAGAGCACGGCGCTGACCACGGCGAGAGAGCGAGAGCACGACGGCGGTGGGAAGCTAGCTGTGGAGGGCGCGGCGGCGTTGAGATCCCGTTCGGCTCCGAGCTCCATGTCTTCCGCAAGCTCCCACGCCACCTCGCGGATGCAGAGCCGGGCGTGTGTGGAGATGCCTGTCTTCGTCTGTCCGCGGTGCCGGGCGAGCGTTGATCGGAGGGTTTCTCACACACCAAGGAACCACAATCGTCCGTTCTACGTGTGCAGCGAGAATGGGGTAAGAATCGGGGCAATTGCACCATTTTCGTGGTCGGGATCTTTGAGCAATCGGTTGATCTGTTCCGTGTTCATGCAGGTGGCATGCTTCTTTCTTTGGGTCGATGCTCTGGCCAAGACTCTGATAAATGAACTGCAAGAAGAGCATGACGAATGGTTGCGCATGCTGCCCCAAACCGCAGTGGCCGCAGCACGAGCTCCGGAAGAAGAGATGGAGGGCGAAGCACGCACTGACAGAGAGCTAGCTGTTGAGCTTAGGATGTTGAAGAAGAAGGTTAGGAAGCTTGAAGATCAAGCACTACCAATACCCATTTGCAAATACTTTTGGGCATTTGTAGGTATGGTAATCGCACTGGTTGTAATGTTGAAAATGTATGGAAAGGCATGAATTATGGAGGAATTTGTAATCTTGAAATTGTATGAGAAATTCACCTAGTTTAAATGTTGGTCAAAGTTGTTTAAATGTTGAAAAAAAGAGAAGAAGTGACCATTAATGTTGAAAAAAGGAGAAGAAATGAGGAATTCAGAAACTTTTGATCAATGAAATGCAGCTAATGAATTATTCCAGAGCCAAACAATTAAGGTTAGAAATTATTTGGAGCTGTTAAATATTTAATAGCAATTTAAGTAATCCAATTCAAATACACCGTGATTTAAATCAAAGACCAAAATGTCATGGAAAATGTGCCTCAGCTCTGGTAGATGTTTACACCTAGTGCCAAAATAAATGAACATTTTTTAAGGGCATTACATTGAGTAGAAACTAATTTGTCTAAAAAATGAAGGGTGGAAAATGCACAAAAAATTGGTGCGGCTGGGGACTCGAACCCAAGACCGCGTGGGTTAGTGGTGTTTAGGGCTGCGCTGGTAACCGCTAGGACAGATGGCAAGAGTTTGACATGGGTAGGGAAGCAATGTATACATAGTGAGACTGTGAAATTTGTCAAAAAAATGAAGGGTGGAAAATGCACAAAAAATTGGTGCGGCTGGGGACTCGAACCCAAGACCGCGTGGGTTTGTGGTGTTTAGGGCTGCGCTGGTAACCGCTAGGACAGATGGCAAGAGTTTGACATGGGTAGGGAAGGAATGTATACATAGTGAGACTGTGAAATTTGTCAAAAAAATGTGAGACCGTGAATGTTTGCACACGCGTGAGAGTGGTTTTCCTTTGTTTTGCACTGAAATTTTGGAGGGTTGGAAGGTTGAAAACGTATGTTTGCACTGCCACGTGGTTTTGGTTAGAGTGGCACTTGGTTTAGTGTTAGAGTGGCACTTGGTTTAGGATTTAAACGGAATAAATTTGCATGTTAGTTCATGACTTATTTTTTTGAATAAAACGGAGGGCTTCTCACCCCCTCTTTTGAATGACAACCACAAGTTCTCGAGCTTCATGACTTGGTTTAGGGAAGAAATTATATGCTTGGGCACGGACATTTTTTAACACACATAATAAACCCTAATAAATAACTTAGATAAGATGCAACACAAGTACCATTACAATAATAAGTTCACGGACAGTTCACGGACACATGAAGAAACATGACACGACACGACACGACATAGAAAAGCAACAAATAAAAAACGAAACAGTCTTCATCTTGATCTCGTCCTTCCACTTTGGCCGCGCGCGCCCCTTCAACACCGTCTTCATCTTCACACCTCCTCCTCGTCGTCGTAGGGAAGGGAGTGCATCCCGGCTGGAGTGGGGAAGATGTTCTCGTAGTTGGTGTAGATGTTGTAGACGGTGAAGAAGATGGCCTCGCAGCCGCACCAAAAGACTTGGCCGAGGAGCTCGCGCGCGTCAAACGGGTTGGTGAAGGTGACCATGAGCAGTAGGAGGATGCCGCCGCGGTCACGAACCTCATTGACGGTGAACATCCTCGGCGAGCCCCGTGGGAGGTGGGCATAGCCGGCTCTGAGGAAGGCGCGGGTGAGTTCGACGGAACCCCTCCACCTTGAAAAAGCCCACACGCGGAGCTCCCTCTCCACGAGCACGCCCGGTGGGTAGCGCCGCTCCGGCACGACAGGCGGACGGCTGAAGGTCGGCCCGTTGAACTGCATGGTCTCGCTTGGGGAGGGCTCGGTCGATTGGGTGTTTGAAGTTGGAGAGAATGGATCGGATCTGGCTTATGGGTGGGAGAGGAAGATAGGCACCCCATTTATAGGCCTGTGGGTGGGAGAGGAAGAGAGAAAGGGTGAGAATGGTGCGTGTGTGAATCCGAACGCGTGTGTGTATCCGTTACGCTTTGCACTCTTAAATTTTTGCACAAAAATGATGCATGCATGGGGTGCGTGCGTGCATTTGAATCACTGCATGGCTCTTTGACCGGACAGTTCATCTGACTCGTTGAACCACCTAGCTGGCCTCGCTAGCCTAGCGCCCCTAGCACGCCTCGCTCGCCTCGCTCGCATGCATGCACGTCGCAGCCTCCCGCGCATGCAAACCCACGCGCAGCCTATGCACGTCGCCGCCTCCCATGCATGCATGCAAGGCCTGGAAAGGCTGAGACGGGCTATTTACTGCGGTCTCAGCGGTATCAGACCCAGACAACGAGACGGCCCAACGGTCCATCCAGCACGCCCAATATTTGTTTAAAAAACGAATCTCCCAGCCAATCAGATTACATCTCGCGGATCGCCCCTCCTCCCCACAGATTCCTTCTAGAAGGGTTAGATCAACGGCCCTTGTTCAGCGCTAGGGTTAGATGAACGGTCCTGGTTCAGCGCTAGGGTTAGCAGGGTTTGGGAGGGGTTTGGAGCAGTCCAAGCTATGTTTGACCAGATTTCAAATGAGCATAATAAATTAAATAAAAATCAGAAAAATAAAAAACCTGCGCACATAGTCTTCTTATGTCATATACTAACGATTTAAGTTGATAAACAAGGTTTACATACATTTAAACGATAAGTTCATGTGTATTGTATGATATCTCGAGTATCTCAAACTCTTTTGTATGAAGTGAAGAGAAGTGTTTTGGGGAAATAAACATGAAAATTTCAAAAAACTCACCACAGCTTCATTTTAGAGTGACTAAGAAGGATCCAGGCTTAGTTTTTCATTTTGATGTTTTACACTTATTTAAATCTTGGTCAAAGTTAAGTTTGACCAGAATTCAAATGAGCAAAACAAATTTAAAAAAAATCAAAAAATGGAAAAACCAGCGCACATAGTCCGTATATATAGAATATAGAATATGTTTAGGAAAGTTATTTGGCTGATTTAGACAAGGTCGAAAAAAACCTTGCTTAGAGATGAGGCCGTTTACCCTACCTTTGGACCCTCATTTTAGCACATTTTTCATGAAAATTTCAAAAACCTCACCACAGCTTCATTTTGGATTGACTAAGAAGGATCCAGGCTTAGTTTTTCATTTTGATGTTTTACACTTATTTAAATCTTGGTCAAAGTTAAGTTTGACCAGAATTCAAATGAGCAAAACAAAATTCAAAAAAATCAAAAAAAGGAAAAACCATGTGCTCATTCAAACATCATCCAACAGATTTAAACATCATGTCAAACATAGTTCTAACATCATCCAACAGAAATACAACATTATTCGTAATGTTTCATAATTATTCACATATAGCGTTCGGGCTTCTGTCTGTTCCTTGAGCTTCTTGCCATCACTTTGCTCCTCGTGCACCTTGTGCTCATTGCTTCTTCTCTTCTCCTCTTGGTTGTCGGTACCTTGTGCGTCTTCTTCAAACCTATCATAGAGCTGTGCAAAACATAAAGGGTAATGAGATCATGTCAAGTGACCCATAAATGTACAGTAGTATTTGACCCTTGCAAAATTTACATACCTAGCAGAACTCACAACAACAGAAGGTTGGTCACCATTTAGAGCCTCACTTGGATCATCATGATCATCATTTGGAGCCTCACTTGGATCACCAAGATCATCATTTGGAGCCTCACTTGGATCACCATGATCATCATTTGGAGCCTCACTTGGATCACCATGATCACTATTTGGAGCCTCACTTGGATCACCATGATCACTATTTGGAGCCTCACTTGGATCATCGTCAAAATCATGCGGCTGTTGACCATCATCATTTCGAACCTCGTCAAAATCCTCATCTGATGCAACCGGCTGCTGTCCATCATTTTCATCGAAGCCTTCATCGAAACTCTCTCCGAACGCTGGATCTACTGTGTTATCACAATACTTACCGAAATGACCAGACCCACCACATCTTGTGCACTTACGCTTCCTCGCTCCAAGTCCAGCTCCTTCGCTGCGAGGTCTGATTCGACTCTTCCTTGGTCTACCTGCTGCTCTCTTCAGAACTGGAGCGCAAAGCTTGAATCCAGGGTCCACCATGTCCCATTGTTGTTTTCCCTCCATAGCAGGCAAGGCATAAGCATATGTGGCTTTGAACCTTGCAACAGAGTAGTAATCATGCACATACTGCTGAATGTTCCCTGCTGGACCAGGGAGAGAAGTGATGAAAAACAAGGCATGAATGCATGGCAACCCAGTTATCTGCCATTGCCTACAACTGCAAGTTCTAGCTTCTAAATCCACTGGATATCTCCATTCCCTCTTCTCTTTATCCAAATATGATATCTCTGCTGTGGTACCCGAGCAAAGAGTCATGTTCATTTCCAAGCCTGTTGTTTTCTGCTTCAGTTCATTCATCACGGCAGGGATGATAATGTGGCCCATGAATTTTGCCTCGGCTATTCCTGCACGATAATGAAATTTCTGCATGTATTCTATCCTTATCCTGTCCAGCAAATCCACCACATAATGACCCTTTAGTTTCCGGATCGTTGAGTTGAAAGACTCTGCTAGATTATTGTGCACATAGTCAACTTTGCTCAGTTCACTGAATTGGCTTCTGGCCCATAACTTGGAGTGGTGTGTTTCCAAGTATTCTTTCACTTTGGGATTCATGTATAACTGCCTCAAGTGGTAGTTGTGCTTCTTCACACTGCAAGTCAAAGATGCTGGCCATAAATTGTCGGTATACACCTTTCCTTTGAATTTCTTCATGAAATTTGCAGCAAGGTGACGCATGCATTCCCTATGCTCTACTCCAGGGAACACATTGTCCACGGCCACTTCTAAACCTTTGCAGGCATCTGTATGAATGACCAACCCATTGGGATGTGCAATAGCCCGGCGCAGATTATGCAAAAACCAAGTCCAGCTCTCCTCAGACTCTGTCTCCAGCACACCGTAGGCAACTGGAAATACAAAACTGTGTGCATCAACTGCACAAGCAGCTACTAACTGTCCTTTAAACCTCCCTGTGAGAAAAGTGGCATCAATAGCCAAATAAGGCCTGCAACCTGCCAAAAAACCCCGGCGACAAGCCTCAAAGCAGACAAAAACCCTCCTAAAGCATTCCTTGGTCTTTGTCACTCCCCTGAATGTGTACTCCACGGTGTGGTGATCAATATCTACAATACTACCTGGGCTTGTCCTCTCCACTTCACCTTTGAATGAATACAACAATTGAAAACTTTCCTGCCAGTTACCATAAATAGAATCCATAGCATGTTGTTTACCATTGAACAACCTCATGTATGGTAAATCTATCTTGAATTTATCTTTGATGTTCTTCTGCAATTCCTTTGGACCCACTTGCTGGTTTTCTTTCACCCACTTCTTTACTTCTTCTGCCACCCATCTTGACTTGGCTCTACTGATTGTATCCTTCCTAAGGGTTGATTCCTGGCATGTGTGCTTAAAAGGGTTCACTTTGACCTGAACATTAGTGCTATTTCGCATTTTAGATGCGAGCAGCCTCCATGGACAACCCTCAGTCGGACAGTGCACTCTGTAACGTACTTGATCGCTCTTGTCAACTTTGAAAGTACGTTCTACCTTGATGCAGTATGTCACAAGTGCATTTCTACACTCATTCATGGATGCAAAAACTGTACCTTCTTCCAAATTAGGGTTCAAAGGGTCCCATTCAACAGCTGCAAGGTCTTCGTCCTCACCCACCGCGTCATCATCCACACGGACTGCATTGTGAGCCTCATCTTGGTTATCAGCCCGAGGTGCCCGTCGTAAATTCCGAATAACATCAGAATATAGCTTCTCTTCATCAACCCCAGAATTGTAGTCATCATGCTCCACTTCAAGGGGGACCCTACTGCTGTTGCCCACACTTGTCGAGCCACCACGTCGCCGTGCACCAACTGAACTGTTCTGGCTAGAGATGCCATTACGACGACTTGGTTCTCCCCGAGATGTTGCACCCGTCATCCTAGATCCGAATGCCTGCTCAAGCACATCAACTTGCAGCCTCACATGAAAATTGTCTTTCTCTTTATGCCTAACAAACATGGTAGCTAGCTCTTCATCATTACTAACTGTCACCCATTTCTTTTCCCCATCATAGTATTTGTATACCACTTCATCAAGCAAACCCCAAGGATATTGGCTACAAATTACCTCCCCAAATTGTCTGAAACTCCAATTACTAGACATTGGCAACCGATAATCAAAACCTCCTTGGTATTTCTTCTGATCCTTTGCATCGAACATGTACTGGTCCCTTCTAATGTGCATCAAGAAAGCAAACCGCAACTCCATCCTAACCGGCGAAAAACAGAGACGCAATCAGCACACTAATTGGGCAAACCTACTCGAATCGAGTGTTCAAATGCACAACTAAGCTCAATCTAAATAGGAGGCGAGACTTACCCCTCGGGAACCCAGTCGTGGACGCGGCGGATCTTTGGCCCGATGCCTGCCTCGCCAAATAATCCGGGGTCACCGCTGCTCTCCATTTCGCCCTAGGGTTCTTCCTCCTAGTTCAAATAGCTCCAGCAGCCCCCCACCTTTGAGCGCTCCGACCAGGTGCACGGAAGGAGGCCGCGCCGCGGGTTGAGCAGGTGGCGGGCGCCCCACCCGTGGTGTCGCAGGAAGGTGGCGGGCGTCGCAGGAAGGTGGCGGGCGTCGCAGGCAGCCGTGGAGCGTAGGCGCAGAAAGGTAGCGGTGGAGTAGGCGTGCAGCTGGTGGCGGGGCAGGTCCTGGCCGTGGCGCAAGTGTCGGTGGCGGCACAGGTCAGCCGGCCGGCGGGGAAGCGGATGGGCAGAGTGAGCTACGAATGATTTGGGGATTTAGTTGCACAGGCCTACCTGTCAGCTCCGGACCCACGTCCACGCGGTCCCACGTGTAAGCTCTGGACCCACAACTTAACCCTGGCGGACGGAATGGACTCAAATATGGCCGTTTGGCCTCGTCATAGTAGTTGTGCATGGACTAGGGGCAAAACTGAGCACAATTTGCATCTGAGGGCAAAACTGAGCACAGAGACACCACTGAGGGAAAAAGGATAATTAACCCAAATATCATTGGGATTCTCAGGTGTGTCTAAAGTAGGTTCACTAGAAGCATGCAACGTTCTATCATTTTTCTTTTTCTTCTTCTTAGAAGAACTAGGTGCCTCTAAATTACTTCTTTGAGAATCTTGCTCGATTCTCTTAGGGTGGCCTTCAGGATACAAAGGTTCCTGAGTCATTCTACCAGTTCTAGTAGCCACTCTAACGGTAAAGTCATTTTTATTATTCAATTCATCAAGCAAAACATTTTGAGCTTTGAGTACTTGCTCAGCTTGAGTAGCAACCATAGAAGCATATTTGCTAACGCGGTGAAGTTCATCTTTAAATCTAGCCAGATTATCACCTACGCGTCCTATCTCGAAAGCATTATTCTTTAACTCTCTACCAACATAAGAATTAAAACTTTCTTGTCTAGCCATAAAGTCATCAAATTCATCTAAGCATGGGCTATGAAATTTAGTAGAGGGTATTTCAACTTTATCATATCTATAGAGAGAATTTACCTTTACTACCTGTGTCGGGTTATCAAGACAATGTGGTTCTTCAGGCGGTAAATTAAGACCATGTATTTCTTCAATAGGTGGTAAATTCTTAACATCTTCAGCTTTAATACCTTTTTCTTTCATTGACTTCTTTGCCTCTTGCATATCTTCAGGACTGCGAAATAAAACACCTCTCTTCTATGGAGTGGGTTTAGGAATAGGCTCAGGAGTTGGCTCAATTGGTTCAGGAATTACTTTAGGAACTGGCTCAAGAAGAGTCCAATTATTTTCATTAGTCAACATATTATTCAATAATATTTCAGCTTCGTCGACTGTTCTTTCCCTGAAAACACAACCAGCACAACTATCCAAGTAGTCCTTGGAAGCATCGGTTAGTCCATTATAAAAGATGTCAAGTATTTCATTTTTCTTAAGAGGATGATTAGGCAAAGCATTAAGTAACCAGATAAGCCTCCCCCAAGCTTGTGGGAGACTCTCTTCTTTGATTTGCACAAAATTATATATTTCCCGCAAGGCAGCTTGTTTCTTATGAGCAGGGAAATATTTAGCAGAGAAGTAATAAATCATATCCTGGGGACTACGCACACAACCAGGAGCAAGAGAATTATACCAAGTCTTAGCATCACCCTTTAATGAGAACGGAAATATCTTAAGGATGTATAAATAGCGAGACTTCTCATCATGAGTGAATAGGGTGGCCATATCATTCAACTTGGTAAGATGTGCCACAACAGTTTCAGATTCAAGGCCATAAAAAGGATTAGATTCAACTAAAGTAATAATATCAGGATCAACAGAGGATTCATAATCCTTATCAGTAACACAGATAGGTGAAGTAGCAAAAGCAGGATCGGGTTTCATTCTAGCATTAAGAGACTATTGCTTCCATTTAGCTAATAATTTCTTAAGATCATTTCTATCATTGCAAGCAAGAATTTCCATAGCAGCTACTTCATTAATAACATAACCCTAAGGAACAACAGGTAATACATAATCATTGGGGGAATGTTCATCATCACTATCATCAATAATAGGTTCTTCAATATTTTCATTCCCCCTAACTCTAGCAAGTTGTTCATCTAGAAATTCACCTAATGCCAAAGTAGTATCACGCACAGAAGTAGTTCCATCATGCATAGCAGAAGTGGCATCATCAATAACATGCGACATATCAGAATCCATAGCAGTAGCAGGTTTAGGTGTCGCAAGCCTACTAATAACGGAAGGAGAATCTAGTGCAGAGCTAGAAGGCAGCTCATTACCTCCCCTCGTAGTTGAGGGAAAAATCTTGGTCTTAGCGTCTTTCAAGTTCTTCATAGTGCAACAGATATAAATCCCAGGTAAATCAGAGAATAGAGCTATGCTCCCCGGCAACGGCGCTAGAAATTAGTATTGATAACCCACAAGTGTAGGGGATCACAACAGCTTTCGAGGGTAAAGTACAACCCAAATATATTGATTCGACACAAGGGGAGCCAAAGAATATTCTTGAGTATTAGCAGTCAAGTTGTCAATTCAACCACACCTGGATAACTTAGTATCTGTAGCAAGTTATTTAGTAGCAAAGTAGTATGATAATAATGGTAACAGTAGCAAAAGTAAAGATAAATGTTTTTGGGTTTTTGTAGCAGTTGTAACAGTAGCAACGGAAAAGTAAATAAGCGGAGAACAATATATGAAAAGCTCATAGGCAATGGATCAGTGATGGATAATTATGCCGGATGTGATTCCTCATGCAATAGTTATAACATAGGGTGATATAGAACAAGCTCCAATTCATCAATGTAATGTAGGCATGTATTCCGTAAATAGTCATACGTGCTTATGGAAAAGAACTTGCATGACATCTTTTGTCCTACCCTCCCGTGGCAGCGGGGTCCTAGCGGAAACTAAGGGATATTAAGGCCTCCTTTTAATAGAGAACCGGAACCAAAGCATTAACACATAGTGAATACATGAACTCCTCAAACTACGGTCATCACCGAGAAGTATCCCGATTATTGTCACTTCGGGGTTGTCGGATCATAACACATAATAGGTGACTATAGACTTGCAAGATAGGATCAAGAACACACATATATTCATGAAAACATAATAGGTTCAGATATGAAATCATGGCACTCGGGCCCTAGTGACAAGCATTAAGCATAGCAAAGTCATAGCAACATCAATCTCAGAACATAGTGGATACTAGGGATCAAACCCTAACAAAACTAACTTGATTACATGGTAAATCTCATCCAACCCATCACCGTCCAGCAAGCCTACGATGGAATTACTCACGCACGGCGGTGAGCATCATGAAATTGGTGATGGAGGATGGTTGATGATGACGACAGCGACGAATCCCCCTCTCCAGAGCCCTTAACGGACTCGAGATCAGCCCTCCCAAGAGAGATTAGGGCTTGGCGGCAGATCTGTGTCGTAAAACGCGATGAAACTTTCTCTCTGATTTTTTCTCCCCGAGACGGAATATATGGAGTTGGAGTTGACGTCGGTGGAGGTCCAGGGGGGCCACGAGATAGGAGGCCGCGCCCTAGGGGGGGCGCGCCCCCTATCTTCTGGACAGGCTGTGGGCCCCCTGGCATTAATTCTTTCGCCAAAAATTCTTATTAATTCCAAAAAGTGCCTCCGTGGATTTCCAGGACATTCCGAGAACTTTTCTTTTCTACACATAAAACAACATCATGGTAGTTCTGCTGAAAACAGCGTCAGTACGGGTTAGTTTCATTCAAATCATGCAAGTTAGAGTCCAAAACAAGGGCAAAAGTGTTTGGAAAAGTAGATACGTTGGAGACGTATCAAGAGCTCATGTTCATGATAGATGAGACTTGCACCTTCAAGGGGAGGACTGACAAGCAGGGCATGAAGCAATTCAGAGGCCGGTGCTTTGAAGTGTGTGTTCTCTATCATCTAGTCCAACACCCAAGAATGTACATCTTCACCATTGTCGGTGATGTGCAGTGTCGCGTAGACTGAAGAATTAGCTCTTCATTACAATCACATGTGTCAATGCAAAAGTTGAGTAGCCTGGCGTCATGAAGAACACTAAGGACTGGCGTGAAGTAAGGCAGCGATTCCATATCCACATGAGGAATATGCTCATGGTCAAAGATCTTGTCTTTATTGAATAGCGGTGAAGAGTAGAAGTTCTGACTTGCTATCCAGAAATGCTTGTGGCAAAGACGAGCATAGTCATATGGGTTGTAGTCAGTGAAGAATACATGCTCATGAAAGAAGTCATCGGCCTTGAACTTCTGCTTCTTTGAGAAGGGATTCTTCCGCTTGGGCTGAGGTGTATCAGTCAATGTCTTCACAGCCTCTTGAATCACAGTCTCAGGGGCCACAGGCTGAGGAATTTCAGTTTCCACTATAGTAGCAGCCTGGGTCTCCTTTTCTTCAACAACATTAACATCAGCACTAGTGGCTAGAATTTCTTCAGGGGTGGTAAGAAGAGACGCTTGAGGTTCAGCAGAGCCCGTATGAATTTCTTTAGTCTGGACTAGGGACTGAGGAATCTGTTGCAGTAGGGTGAACATTGGAGAGTTGGGGTGATGACTTTCCCAATAGTCATCATTCAGAACTGGAGTGGTGCTCCCAATGTCCGTGTCTTCTTCTTCTTCATCAATTTTCTCAACGTCTGCCTCTTTAGCTGTAAACTGAGGCATGGGCGATGATACCAGAGAGGTTGAAGGGATATCATCCACTTCAACTTCTTCGTCCAACTGCTCTGAGGAAGCAGCGGAAGGAACTTCTTCATCTGAATCGCTTGGGATCACATAATCTTCACCAAAAGGAACTATTTCCTTTGATGGCATGCTTGAAACTGGAACAACATCAATTGGATTGTCATAAGAGCTTGTCAAAGTCTTCGCCTTCTTTGGTGTAGAAGACTCTAAGGAAGCAGATGATTTCCTTTTCTTCACTGCTGCTCGCTCTGCAGCCTTTGTTTTCTTTGCTTCTAATGTAGAAGGAAGGATAGGACTTGGCGTTGGTGCAGGAGGAGCAGAGGAAATTGGTGCAGTTTCTTCAGGCACAACTAATGTAGTTGTCCTCACTTGTTCAGATTCTTCAGGCGCAGCGTCAGATGCTTCAGCTGGCCTATCTTGTTCTTCAGGCGCAACACTAGTTGTTTCCCTGGCAATTTCATCAGCGGCTGGAACAGCTTCATCAGCCCTGCTACTTTCAGTTTCATCAGCAGCCCGATTTTCATCAGCGGTGCTGGCATGTTCTTCAGTAGGTTGTGCATATGTTCAGCCTGAGAAATTTCAATGTACGTTTGAGCAGCAACATTGGACGTGAGGCCTTTAGCCAGTTTGACGAATCTGACTTTGGCTCCAAGCCATTCAGCCTTCTAGGCGTCAAATTCATCACTGAGCGCCTTGATTTCAGATTGTAAAGTCATAAGTTGTTCAGTTGTCATTTTCAGCACATTTTTCTTCAAATAGAGCTGCTTCTTGTACTGGGCTTTCTTCACAGACCTGGCTTTCTCAAATTTCCATTTTTCTTCAGAAATGAAAGTTGTCAACATATGACTTTGGCCAGGTGAGAGATTTAATGCTGGCAAGGGAGTGTTTGGGTCCTTGTGCCAGAGATCAATGAAGTCCAGGATCTTCTTCGGATCCAGCAAGAGTGGCACAGCACTGCCCTTGGCTCTAGCGTCCCTTTGCTGGCTGTCTCTGATGATTTCTGCTAATTCCTCATCATCAGCTTCGTCTTCATCTGACGGTAATTGGAAGGAAACTTGCTTCTTATGAGGACTTGGTCTTGTGCCTCGTCTAGTAGCAGCCTTGGTCTTCAGCAAAGTGGGGCCTGTTGAGGACTGAGGAGGAGCTGAAGAACTTGCAGATGCTCCTGAAGCAATTGAGATGCCTGCGGTCCTTTGGAAAGAGGCGATATGCACAAGTGTCGAGGACTTTGCTGCAGGAGCTAAGGGTTTTGCAATTGGATGGACTGGATGTGATGCCCCGAGACCGACGCTTCAGAAGACTTCCAGCTATTCCGAGTTTTGCCATGTGTTTCTTTTGTGCTTGCTCTTTTATTTTTGCATTGCATCATGTCATCATGCCATCATGCCATTTAATTTTTATAACTCAACTAAATAAATTGTATGGATCTTTGATCCATTTAAATCGAGGGAAGGGTGACTTCTCTTTATAACATATTCAAAGTCTCCTACTATTATTAGGGAGCTATAATAAAATTATTCCATTTATTTGGAATTAACCATAACTCACTTGCAATATATCCCAATGCCGTTGTTATCTCAATTCTTGTTCTCCAACCTTGCCCGTAATTATTTCATCATTTTCCGGAGCTCCATCAAAAATCCGAACATTTTTGGGCCTTCCTTTTATCAAGTCCTAGTTCAAACCCATTTGAATTAGATTCAAATAAGTTTGAATTTAAATCTTGCATTCATGCCTCTTTTCTATTTTTCCTAGGTCGAGCTCATTTTTTTGTGAGCCCGGGAAAATTATCCGCATGCCAAAGTCATTTCTCTAACCTTTTTCCTTTCCCTCTTTTCCTTCTTCCTATTATTTTATGCTTTGGAAAAGAAAAGAGAGAGGAAGAAGCCTTGCATCCAGCCGGCCTCTTAGGCCCGGCCAACCTAGCCGGCCCAGCCAGCCCACCTAACCCCCCTAACCCTAGCTCTAACCGATCCAGCCCCCACGCAGCTCTGCTCGATCCCTTCTCCTCCCCTCGTTCCTCCTCCAGCGCCACAGGGCACATGCATCGCTCAAACCCTGCGCTCGATCCCATCTCCCTCGCTCTCTCCCTCGATGCAGCATCCAGCCAGGGAGAGAAGATCCTCCCGTGCAGCACCGATCCCCATCTCTCCCCGAGCGCCTTCTCCCCTCGGCCTCCTCCTCGAGCGCCTCCTCCACCCTGCAACCATGCCCCGTCGCCCCTCCGGTCGCTGCGACCAGGAGCGCCGCGCCCGACCTCCTCCTCGCCGCCCCTAGAGCCGCACCGCCGCGACCTCGCCGCCGGCAGCAGCAGCAGCTGCTGCATCCTCTCGCCAACGCCGTGACCTCGACCCTATCTCCTGTGCGAAACCCGCATCGCCGCCGCTCTGCTCCACGCGCCCGTCCTGGAGCTCGTCCGCCTCCCCAAGCTGCAACCCTTCACACCCCCATGCGGTTCCCCTCGTGGTACCTCTCCGAGAAGGAGCTCTACCTACCCTGCTTTGCGCCAAGGCCGACGCTGGCCACTTCGTCCTTCGCCGCCCTGCTGCCGCTGCAGTCCAGCCGCGCCTCTGCTTCACGTCGGTGACCGTTCTATCGTCATCCCCATCGACCCGAGCGCGTCCCACACGTGGCCTCGGCCTCGAGCTGTTGTCACGGCCTCTACCCTTAACGACTGAGACGTCCCCGAATGCATCCCAATCATGTAGACCCAAGACTGCCAAGTGTACCTCTACCGCTGCTGTGAGATTCGCCAAGTACCAGGATGACGATGACTCGTCAAGTTCGTCTACGTGCGTGTACAACTACCGTCGCCGAGACCGCAAGTACCACGACAACCCCGAAGGGATTCAAATCCGTCAAGTT
This sequence comes from Triticum aestivum, assembly GCF_018294505.1. Lineage (NCBI taxonomy): Eukaryota > Viridiplantae > Streptophyta > Magnoliopsida > Poales > Poaceae > Triticum > Triticum aestivum. Next base: position 718,185,792 of record NC_057801.1, read on the forward strand.
CCTCTCCGAAACGTGAACGACTACTTCCACGACGTCCGGGAACCACTACTTCCACTACCGTCGCGAGAACGACTACTTCCACTACGACCCGTGTACCACTACTTCCTTCGTCGTACTCGACCCGCCCCGAAATGCACGCTTCGAAGGTATAACCCCGAGACGACCGCCCGTGTATGAATGTGTGTTGTATGAGATGAACCATATGTTTGCACCGTGTCTGTTTGTTTCGTGCATGTTCCTCCTCGTTTTCCATGCCGCCGACACGTGGGAACCCGGTAGTCGGGAGCACCCCACCATCCTTGCATGACATGCTCCCGTCACGCCTCCTTTTGCACCGGTATCTCCGTGAGCTACCAGAACTGATATGTTGCCGTGGCATCATTTTCGGATATGTTGTCGTGGCATCATTTTCGGATATGTTACCGTGGCACCATTTTTGTTTCGCCGCCGTGGCACCCCTTTCGTTCTGCCATGGTGACCAAATGCCTCGTATCATGCTCATGTCAACATTTTTCATAAAAATTGCATATACCTTGATTATGTCATCCGCATCATGATAACAACTTTTAAATGCTTAAAATTGTGTTTGCATTAAACTATAAATGACATGGGGATTTTCCGGAATTATCGTTTGTTGTTTCCGGCCTCATTTAAACTTGCCTAAATAGTTAGTTCAATTATGTTTCACCTCTTGCCATGTTTAACAACATTTAATATTGTTGGTTAGCATAACCGAGAGAGAACTAAATAATTGATGTGGTATTTCGTCAATATGCAACTCGTTGCATATTGAGCTCCACTTAATTTGTAGTATTGTTTGTGCACTTTGCCATGCCATGCCTCTTTAAACCGGACATGTATCATATTTGATTGTGCATCATGACATGTTTATGCTTGTGTGTTTACCATATTGTTTCCTTCTTTCCGGTTTGCTTCTCTCGTTAGCTTCGGTTTCGTTCCGGAGTTGTGAGGATTCGTTCGACTACGTTCGTTTGTCTTCTTCATGGACTTGTTCTTCTTCCTTGCGGGATTTCAGGCAAGATGACCATTACCCTCGATATCACTTCTATCTTTGCTTGCTAGTTGTTCGCTCTATTGCTATGTTGCGCTACCTATCACTTGATTACCGTGCCTCCCATATTGCCATGTCAGCCTCTAACCTTTTCTCCCTTCTAGCAAACCGTTGTTTGGCTATGTTACCGCTTTGCTCAGCCCCTCTTATAGCGTTGTTAGTTGCAGGTGAAGTTGAAGATTGCTCCATGATGGACAGGATTATTTTGGGATATCACAATATCTCTTATATTATTAATGCATCTATATACTTGGTAAAGGGTGGAAGACTCGGCCTTATGCCTGGTGTTTTGTTCCACTCTTGCCGCCCTAGTTTCCGTCATACCGGTGTTATGTTCCCGGATTTTGCGTTCCTTACGCGGTTGGGTGATTTATGGGACCCCCTTGACAGTTCACTTTGAATAAAACTCCTCCAGCAAGGCCCAACCTTGGTTTTACCATTTGCCTACCTAAGCCTTTTTCCCTTGGGTTCTGCAGACTCAAGGGTCATCTTTATTTTACCCCCCCCCCCCCGGGCCAGTGCTCGTTGTGAGTGTTGATCCAACCTGTCAGCCGCCGATGGCCACCAGGGGCAACTCTGGGCTGGCCTACCGGAAGTTTGGACAATCCGATGTGCCCTGAGAACAAGATATGTGCAGCTCCTATCGGGATTTCTCGGCACATCCAGGCGGCTTTGCTGGTGTTGTTTTACCATTGTCGAAATGTCTTGCGAACCGGGATTCCGAGGCTGATCGGGTCTTCCCAGGAGAAGGTATATCCTTCGTTGACCGTGAGAGTTTGTGATGGGCTAAGTTGGGACACCCCTGCAGGGTATATTATCTTTTGAAAGCCGTGCATGCGGTTATAGGTAGATGAGAATTTGTTAATGTCCGGTTGAAGATAACTTGACACCGGATCCGAATTAAAACGCATCAACCACGTGTGTACCCGTGATGGTCTCTTTTCGGCGGAGTCCGGGAAGTGAACACGGTTTTGGGTTATGTTTGACGTAAGTAGGAGTTCAGGATCACTTCTTGATCATTGCTAGCTTCACGACCATTCCGTTTGCTCTCTTCTCGCTCTTATTTGCGTATGTCAGCCACCATATATGCTTAGTCGCTGCTGCAACCTCACCACTTTACCCCTTCCTTTCACATAAGCTTAAATAGTCTTGATCTCGCGGGTTTTGAGATTGCTGTGTCCTCGTGACTCACCAGATACTATCACAACAATTGCAGGTGCCGATGATACTAGTGTAGATGATGCAACCGAGCTCAGATGGGAGCTCAACGAAGATCTTAGTTGTTGCTATGTGTTGTTTCTTGTTGATCAGTAGTGGAGCCTAGTTGGGACGATCGGGGATCTAGCAGTTGGGTTATCTTCTTTTCTTTTGGCTTCGTCCGTAGTCGGACTATGTGTGTACTCTGAATGATGTATGATTTATTATATGTTCATTATGTGAAGTGGCGATTGTAAGCCAACTCTTTATCCCTTTCTTGTTCATTACATGGGATTGTGTGAAGATGGCCCTTGTTGCAACAAAACCACAATGCGGTTATGCCTCTAAGTCGTGCTTCGACACGTGGGAGATATAGCCGCATCGTGGGTGTTACAAGTTGGTAATCAGAGCCAGCCCCGACTTAGGAGCCCACTGCTTGATTGTTTGCTCGCGTTGTTGAGTCTAGAACAAAAATGTTTTGAGTCTTAGGATTATATATATCAGAGAGTAGGATTCTTTTTACTCCTCAGTCCCTTTGTCGCTCTGGTGATGTCTCCTGACGTAGATGTTTTGACTTTCCTCTCCTCAAATTTCACTAAAAAAATTTAGGATCACGCGGGTATCTTGGAATCGTTCCGATGGTTTTGTGACGAGAACATTGTTCTTGGTGCCTCCTGTCTTTTATGTGGCATTGACCCAGGGAGTTGAGCTCCGAGGTGTTTTCGTCATAATTTTATCGTTGCAGTTCTGGAATACCTGAGTTTTGCCGACATCGAAAATCTCTTTTATGCTGTTGTTGGTGAGATAACCTCGACGCCACCCAGTACTGGGGCGGGAGTTCGGGAGTATTGCCATAACTCGTATAACGGATGCTTTTCGAAGGTTGAGGTACATGATTTCCAAAGGTTTCTTGGTTATGTGTTGACGGATGGATACAACTTGGATGTAGGTATTGTTAGTTTTGGGTGAGATATATATTGCTTCCCCTGTATCCCCAACACCAGATTGCATAACCAGAAAGTTTCGGGAGTTTTATAGGTGGGAATTCAAGTAGCTCCTAGAATATCTTTTCGACAGATGCATGATATGAGATTGGGGTTTGATGTCTAGTGGTCCGCCTTTCCACGGTCGTTTTTACAGTGGTCTCGTTGTGTCTTAAAGAACCCTTGGCTATGCTGGTTCGGGGACACTTCATATGTCATGTGCACTACCTCGTACATGATGGTGCTGTAGAATCGAGCCCGTGTGGGCCCCAGCACGAAAACTTCGGACGAAATCTCTATCATATGTTTGTTCCGGCTTATTCTGCAAGCCAAATCCTTTGTTTTGTTTTACTTGTGGTATTCGAGTTGCTTCGAAGTCAAATGTTGAATCCATACCTTTCCTAAACGTTGTTCTCATATTGCTATGTGAATACTAATCCTTCTTGATCATTGAGATTGTCATGTTAATTCTTTTCCAACCGGTGCGCTTCTCTTCGAGATGATCCCATCATTCTCCCCATCCGCAAGATCAATTCTAAGTTTTTTCAACGGTGTTTGTTTCGTTCATCCCAAGTTGTCTTTGTTTTCCCGCCCTCCCACCCTTTTCTTCAAGGACTCATATATGTTAATCAAGTATCCTTTATTCATGTGAAGTCTCTTCACTCTTTTCAATCAATGTTCTTACCCGGTGATTTTCATGAAGTTGGCCAGGAGTTTCAAGTTCATCATTCTTCGTTATTTTTCTTCTCCGGTGGATTTAACTCAAGCTTTCGGTGTTGATCATATCCTTTTTCCTCGTTCAAATGCTATCCCATGCCGGTGCATCTCATAATTGTTCACCTCTCTCTATTCTTATCCGGAGTGATCAACATATCTCAGAAGATTCGTGTTTCCCATTCTTAATACGTTCAAGCTATTCGGAGATTATTATCTCATTCAAGTCATTTAATTCAACCGGTGCAATCCCCCCTTTCAATCAATCATTCAACGGTGTGTTTCTTTTGAGTGGGCCCTAATGCACATGTCTTTTTCCAGGATCTTACCTGACTCTTCTAATTATTCCGGAACTATTCCCAATTCATTTCGAAGTTTGATGTAAGAATGAATTTTCATCAGTCACATGCCTTCTCCAAGATCTTTCAAATTCTTTTCATCGTTGGTTCATCATTTCTATTCTTCTTTGTTCCGAAGTGTCTCAACAATTCATGGTGGTGTTTCTCATCGTCATTCTCAACTTTGAAGACCGAAGAAGAGTTCCTCTTAAATCCTTACCCGTTCTTCCAGAGATTCATGGTTCTAGCTTTATACCATCCTCTCATAATTGCTTTCGATTGTGAGAATTCTTTTCACCCATCCAGAGAAATTCAGGAGTCTTTTTAGTTTCATTCTCCGGAGCCAATCGTCTCAGAATTATTCATTCCAACTTTCAGCTTTCAGTTCTCCAAATCTTACCGGTGAATCATTCAAATATTCTCTAATCAATTCATGATCTTTTCGTTCTCATGTATCTAAATCACTTCAAGTATCTTCATTCTTTCCGTTGAATTGTGCCTTCGCTACTTTCATTTTCAATCCTACCGGTGGTTCCATCAATACCTTCTCAAGTTTGCGCTATATCTCTCTTAATCCTTTCTACGAGAATAAGTAGTATGCCAAATCCGTTGCTTGTCATCAATTTAATTGGTGAAGGATACGCATAACGTAATTCTTATTATTGTTTCATCCAATTGATCTAGTTTCTTCTTTCCAGAGTTGTTCATCATGTCACATTTCTTGGTTCGAGGCGCTTAATCTTTTCTTTTCCGGAGTCCCAAGTTTTCTGCATTATCTCGTCGCGAAGCCCCATCTAAATCATTTCAAGGCTTCAATCTTATTCTTTTCATCCTTTTATTATCGGAGTTCTTCATGGAGGCTCTACATGATGGTTCATCAAGGATTCTTTTCATCCTTCAATTGTTCTTCAAGTTTTCTCTCGGAGTTATGACCCGCCAAGCTACACTCTAAAATAAACATGGTGCTCAACACATGTTTTGTTTTGGGGAGTTCAAGTATTCTTCTTCTTGCATCCGAAGTGCAATTCTTTCTACCTTATCTTTTGAGGTGGTGTTATATCATTCTTGACAATTTCCTTCATGTTTCTCGATTCACATGTTGTCAAGAACGAGGTATTTTAATCCATTAATCTCTTCATTGGAGTTATCTTGTGTCATATTTCACCTAAAGCCTTCCCTAAGGAATGTTGTATTGTGGTGCTTATCAATGATCCAAGTTTTCTCCTATCCTCTCGGCGAAAGCAGTGTTCATCTCTTCATTGATCTCAAGCAAGCACTTGTTTCAGTTAGTGGCCGGTTGTCACCTCATAATTTTGAGATGTTTTCCATAAGTCCACTACAAGCTTACTCGTTTCGTTGTTGGTTTTCCAACAACTCCGCTCTAACCTTCTTGGAAGGGTGCTTTCCAAGATCATTTGTGGTAGAAGTTGTCATTTTCTTCTCCATTCTGTTATTCCAATGATCTATCTTCTATTACTTCTTCCGGAGGCATTGTGATGTTGCTCTTTTCACTCATCATCTCGAATTGTGAGGATCGTGTCCTTTTCGTGCTTATCCATTTAACCGGAATGTTGTGTCATCTCTTCAAGTTATTTTCATCTTATCAAGTCTTGCATCTCCTTTCAACCGGAGTGTTGTCCGAATTTGTTCTTCCTCGTTACTTATTTATCTCGTTTCAACTAGAGCGGTTTCAATTCCTTCTTGTCCATTCTACTCGTCATTCATAGCTTTTCAACTTCTCAAGGTTCTTTGGTTTCACTCTTTTGTCGAAGAAGCAACTTAGTTTTACCTCCTCTCTTCCTCTTCCGTTTCTCTCCGGTGCCATTCTAGATCTCGGGACGAGATCCTCTTGTAGTGGTGGAGTGTTGTGACGCCCCGAGACCGACACCTCAGAAGACTTCCAGCTATTCCGAGTTTTGCCATGTGTTTCTTTTGTGCTTGCTCTTTTATTTTTGCATTGCATCATGTCATCATGCCATCATGCCATTTAATTTTTATAACTCAACTAAATAAATTGTATGGATCTTTGATCCATTTAAATCGAGGGAAGGGTGACTTCTCTTTATAACATATTCAAAGTCTCCTACTATTATTAGGGAGCTATAATAAAATTATTCCATTTATTTGGAATTAACCATAACTCACTTGCAATATATCCCAATGCCTTTGTTATCTCAATTCTTGTTCTCCAACCTTGCCCGTAATTATTTCATCATTTTCCGGAGTTCCATCAAAAATCCGAACATTTTTGGGCCTTCCTTTTATCAAGTCCTAGTTCAAACCCATTTGAATTAAATTCAAATAAGTTTGAATTTAAATCTTGCATTCGTGCCTCTTTTCTATTTTTCCTGGATCGAGCTCATTTTTTTGTGAGCCCGGGAAATTTATCCGCATGCCAAAGTCATTTCTCTAACCTTTTTCCTTTCCCTATTTTCCTTCTTCCTATTATTTTCTGCTTTGGAAAATAAAAGAGAGAGGAAGAAGCCTTGCAGCCAGCCGGCCTCTTAGGCCCGGCCAACCTAGCCGGCCCAGCCAGCCCACCTAACCCCCCTAACCCTAGCTATAACCAATCCAGCCCCCACGCAGCTCTGCTCGATCCCTTAACCTCCCCTCGTTCATCCTCCAGCGCCGCAGCGCACACGCCTCGCTCAAACCCTGCGCTCGATCCCATCTCCCTCGCTCTCTCCCTCGATGCCGCATCCAGCCAGGGAGAGAAGAACCTCCCGCGCAGCGCTGATCCCCATCTCTCCCCGAGCGCCTTCTCCCCTCGGCCTCCTCCTCGAGCGCCTCCTCCACCCCGCAACCATGCCCCATCGCCCCTCCGGTCGCTGCGACCAGGAGCGCCGCGCCCGACCTCCTCCTCGCCGCTCCTGGAGCCGCACCGCCTCGACCTCACCGCCGGCAGCAGCAGAAGCTGCTGCATCCTCTTGCCGACGCCGCGACCTCGACCCTATCTCCTGCGCGAGACCCGCATCGCCGCCGCTCTGCTCCACGCGCCCGTCCTGGAGCTCGTCCGCCTCCCCAAGCCGCCACCCTTCACACCTCCATGCGGTTCCCCTCGCGGTACCTCTCCGAGAAGGAGCTTGCCTCCCCTGCTTTGCGCCAAGGCCGACCCTGGCCACTTCGTCCTTCGCCGCCCTGCTGCCGCTGCAGTCCAGCCGCGCCTCTGCTTCACGTCGGTGACCTTTCTGTCGTCGTCCCCATCGACCCGAGCGCGTCCCACACATGGCCTCGGCCTCGAGCTGTTGTCACGGCCTCTACCTTGAACGACTGAGATGTCCCCGAATGCATCCCAATCATGTTGACCCAAGACTGCCAAGTGTACCTCTACCGCTGCTGTGAGATTCGCCAAGTACCAGGATGACGACGACTCATCAAGTTCGTCTACGTGCGTGTACAACTACCGTCGCCGAGACCGCAAGTACCATGACAACCCCGAAGGGATTCAAATCCGTCAAGTTCCTCTCCGAAACGTGAACGACTACTTCCACGATCTCCGGGAACCACTACTTCCACTACCGTCGCGAGAACGACTACTTCCACTACGGCCCGTGTACCACTACTTCCTTCGTCGTACTCGACCCGCCCCGAAATGCACGCTTCGAAGGTATAACCCCGAGACGACCGCCCGTGTATGAATGTGTGTTGTATGAGATGAACCATATGTTTGCACCGTGCCAGTTTGTTTCGTGCACGTTCCTCCTCATTTGCCATGCCGCCGACACGTGGGAACCCGGTAGTCGGGAGCACCCCACCATCCTTGCATGACACGCTCCCGTCACGCCTCCTTTTGCACCGGTATCTCCGTGAGCTACCAGAACTGATATGTTGCCGTGGCATCATTTTCGGATATGTTGCCGTGGCATCATTTTCGGATATGTTGCCGTGGCACCATTTTTGTTTCGCCGCCGTGGCACCCCTTTTATTCCGCCATGGTGATCAAATGCCTCGTATCATGCTCATGTCAACATTTTTCATAAAAATTGCATATACCTTGATTATGTCATCCGCATCATGATAACAACTTTTAAATGCTTAAAATTGTGTTTGCATTAAACTATAAATGACATGGGGATTTTCCGGAATTATCGTTTGTTGTTTCCGGCCTCATTTAAACTTGCCTAAATAGTTAGTTCAATTATGTTTCACCTCTTGCCATGTTTAACAACATTTAATATTGTTGGTTAGCATAACCGAGAGAGAACTAAATAATTGATGTGGTATTTCGTCAATATGCAACTTGTTGCATATTGAGCTCCACTTAATTTGTAGTATTGTTTGTGCACTTTGCCATGCCATGCCTCTTTAAACCGGACATGCATCATATTCGATTGTGCATCATGACATGTTTATGCTTGTGTGTTTACCATATTGTTTGCTTCTTTCCAGTTTGCTTCTCTCGTTAGCTTCGGTTTCGTTCCAGAGTTGTGAGGATTCGTTCGACTACGTTCGTTTGTCTTCTTCATGGACTCGTTCTTCTTCCTTGCGGGATTTCAGGCAAGATGACCATTACCCTCAATATCACTTCTATCTTTGCTTGCTAGTTGTTCGCTCTATTGCTATGCTGCGCTACCTATCACTTGATTACCGTGCCTCCCATATTGCCATGTCAGCCTCTAACCTTTTCTCCCTTCGAGCAAACCGTTGTTTGGCTATGTTACCGCTTTGCTCAGCCCCTCTTATAGCGTTGTTAGTTGCAGGTGAAGTTGAAGATTGCTCCATGATGGACAGGATTATTTTGGGATATCACAATATCTCTTATATTATTAATGCATCTATATACTTGGTAAAGGGTCAAAGACTCGGCCTTATGCCTGGTGTTTTGTTCCACTCTTGCCGCCCTAGTTTCCGTCATACTGGTGTTATGTTTCCGGATTTTGCGTTCCTTACGTGGTTGGGTGATTTATGGGACCCCCTTGACAGTTCGCTTTGAATAAAACTCCTCCAGCAAGGCCCAACCTTGGTTTTACCATTTGCCTACCTAAGCCTTTTTCCCTTGGGTTCTGCAGACTCAAGGGTCATCTTTATTTTACCCCCCCCCCCCCGGGCCAGTGCTCGTTGTGAGTGTTGGTCCAACCTGTCAGCCGCCGGTGGCCACCAGGGGCAACTCTGGGCTGGCCTACTGGAAGTTTGGACAATCCGGTGTGCCCTGAGAACGAGATATGTGCAGCTCCTATCGGGATTTGTCGGCACATCCGGGCGGCTTTGCTGGTCTTGTTTTACCATTGTCGAAATGTCTTGCGAACCGGGATTCCGAGGCTGATCGGGTCTTCCCGGGAGAAGGTATATCCTTCGTTGACCGTGAGAGCTTGTGATGGGCTAAGTTGGGACACCCCTGCAGGGTATATTATCTTTCGAAAGCCGTGCCTGTGGTTATAGGCAGATGGGAATTTGTTAATGTCCGGTTGTAGATAACTTGACACCATATCCGAATTAAAACGCATCAACCACGTGTGTAGCCGTGATGGTCTCTTTTCGGCGGAGTCCGGGAAGTGAACGTGGTTTTGGGTTATGTTTGACGTAAGTAGGAGTTCAGGATCACTTCTTGATCATTGCTAGCTTCACGACCATTCCGTTTGCTCTCTTCTCGCTCTTATTTGCGTATGTCAGCCACCATATATGCTTAGTCGCTGCTGCAACCTCACCACTTTACCCCTTCCTTTCCCATAAGCTTAAATAGTCTTGATCTCGCGGGTTTTGAGATTGCTGTGTCCTCGTGACTCACCAGATACTATCACAACAATTGCAGGTGTCGATGATACCAGTGTAGATGATGCAACCGAACTCAGATGGGAGCTCAACGAAGATCTTAGTTGTTGCTATGTGTTGTTTCTTGTTGATCAGTAGTGGAGCCTAGTTGGGACGATTGGGGATCTAGCAGTTGGGTTATCTTCTTTTCTTTTGGCTTCGTCCGTAGTCGGACTATGTGTGTACTCTGAATGATGTATGATTTATTATATGTTCATTGTGTTAAGTGGCGATTGTAAGCCAACTCTTTAGCCCTTTCTTGTTCATTACATGGGATTGTGTGAAGATGACCCTTCTTGCAACAAAACCACAATGCTGTTATGCCTCTAAGTCGTGCTTCGACACGTGGGAGATATAGCCGCATCGTGGGTGTTACACTGGAGCAGCTTGAGGAATATGTTGTGAGGGCATAGATGAGCTTGGCTGTGAGGGCATTGCTGAGGAAGGTGGTTTGTGAGCTGCCTTCTTAGGCATAGCCTTCTTGCTAGCAGAGGCCTCAACAGTGGCAGCAACTAAGTCTTTGTTGAATTTCCTCACTGCTTCCTTGGCATGTTTGGTCAGTTTCGCTTGCCACTTGGCCCATTCATCAGGATAGTCCTCATGGCACTTGACACTAGTGGGATCAGCAATTTGGCAAGGTGCCAATGGAGGTCTTGGGCAAGGAGGGTGAAGAGCGAATTTCTTCATGTACTATGGAGTAACGTATCTGTATTCCCTCCATTCCCGTGCCCATCTTCGTTCAATCCCCTGAATGCGCACCTTGCGCTCATTCTCCGTTTCTTTTCCTTGAGTTGCCTCATCTGGAGTGCAATACCATGCATAGATGTCATCAGGGATTTCAAAGGTAGTGTTCACTTCCAGTTTCTTCCCTCCCTTCTGAGGTTTCTTGTCATCTGCCATTTTCTTCAGCTAAGGATTTTGAACAATTGAGTTCTCTAAAGACGTATGCAGTTTTTCTTCGAGGAATGTTACAAATGAGTTAAGTTGATGAGAACCTAGTGATTCAGCAGTGGACATGTGTACCTGTGAACAGAGTATAGGTGCGAAGAATTTGGAGAGGTCATATGCGTTCTCAGAAGTTTTTTTGCAAAAAGGAACAAGTTTGAGGAATTTGACCAGATATGTCTTGAGGAATTTCACTAAGCGTTGTTTGACTTAGGTTCCAGAGTTGTATGGATTTGAGAAATTCACACAGTTGAGGAATCTTTGAAAAAAAATGTCTCTTAGAGAAACAGATCAAGAACAGATGATTGTGTGAGGTGTTTAAAGTGTGGAAGTTGAAGAATAAACACCTTTTGAAGATTTTATGGAAATCATCAGAATCGACAAAGGCAGTAAAAGTAACTTTTAATTACCCTTGATGAAGAACACGACGATCTGGGAGTGTTAGAATGGAAGTTCGCCAGTCCAGATCTTCCACGCCCTAACTTGGCAGAGGAAGACGGCTACAGCGGCGGCGGAGTGAGGATATCCGCGGCCGGTGCGAGTACGACGGCGACAAGGTCGGGGCAGTGAAGCTCTTCCTCACCGGCGACGATGAAAGTAGCAGCGGCGCTAGGGCTTGAGATCTCGAAGAGGGGAGTTAGTTCGAGCGGGGTACATGCAGTCTCGGGAGGGTGAGGGGTATTTATAGCCGAGGTGAAAAACCGCTCGCCCGAGGAAAATGGATGAACGAGCCCCTGACCCTTCTCACCCTAGCGACATGTGTCACCCATGTATAGAGTGGTGGATATCATGTGAGATCGTGGGTGAATAGATAAATCCTATCGTGGGATGTGGAACGGTTTGAGCGGCAAAAGCCAAAAATTTAGATAAGAAAATTTAAATGTTTCATTCGCAAATTCTTCAGCTGACAAGGACACAGTGAAGATTTTGAACATGTTTCAAATAGAACACACATGAAGAATTTGTGAACAGACTGGGTTGAGTTTAGCATAGAGGGGGAATGGGTTCGATCACATTCACTTAGCAGAAAAGCAACTTGAAGAATTAGCAATAAGTGAATGCTATTAAGGACATAAAACTCAAGTACATATATAGTCAATGAAGAACAACGACGGAAAGAGTGAAGACAATGCAAAGTTGAAGAAATTGAACAACTAAGGAATTTCAAAAATGAAGAAAAACTCAAATTGAAGATTTTCACATTTGGTTGGTGGCATAACCCACCGTATAAGAATGATGATTTCAGACACCGTGTACAATTGTCGTAGGGTTCTGAGAATCAAATTCTTCATTAATTTCTTCACACTTAGAGGGTTAGTCTTCAATGATTGAATAAAAACGTTACTTCGTGTGTTGCACATCTAAGTCATCAAATTTGCATAAGTGTTAGGATGTGTGTCCTTTTTAAATAACATTCGAAGATTCTAAGATATTTAGCTCACACCGCAACTTGCTAAACCTCTTCTCATCCAAGGGCTTTGTGAAGATATCGGCTAGCTGATCTTCAGTATTTGCATGGTCGATGGAGATGTCGCCCTACAACACATGGTCACGAAGAAAATGATGACGAATCTAGATGTGCTTTGTCTTCGAGTGCTGAACTGGGTTGTGAGCAATCTTGATAACACTCTCATTGTTGCAGTAGAGTGGCGCATTCTTCACATTGATGTCATAGTCCTTGAGGGTTTGCTTCATCCATAGCAATTGAGCACAACAAGATCCAGCAGCAATGTACTCATCTTCAGCAGTAGAGAGTGATACACAGTTCTGCTTCTTCGAGGACCAACATACCAAGGATCGTCCGAGGAATTCACATGTGCCTGATGTTGACTTGCGGTCCACCCGATCACCAGCATAGTCAGATTCAGAATATCCAATGAGATCAAAGGAAGAGCCCTTGGGACACCATAATCCAAGTGTTGGAGTGTGAGCTAGTATCGAAGAATATGCTTCACAGCCTTATGGTGTGATTCCTTCGGTGTAGCTTGAAATCAGGCACACATGAAAACACTAAGCATAATATCCGGCCTAGATGCACATAGGTACTATAAGGAGACAATCATGGAGTGGTATACCTTTTGATCGAAGTCTTTACCATTTTGATCGGTGCATAGATGGCCATTTGTGGGCATAGAGATTTTGACACCTTTGCAATCTTGCATGCCGAATTTCCTCAACACATCCTTGAGGTATTTCTCCTTGGATATGAATATGCCATTGTGTTATTGATGAATTTGAAGACCTAATAAGAATTTTAATTCTCCCATCATAGACATTTGATATTCCTCACTCATCATATAGGCAAATTCGTCATTGTACAGCCAAAGATAATATCATCAACATAAATTTGACACACGAATAGTTCATCATCATATGCTTTGGTGAAAAGAGTTGGGTCAAGTGAACCGGGTTTGAAGCCTTTCTTCATGAGGAATTCCTTCAATGTATCATACCATGCCCGAGGTGCTTGCTTGAGGCCATAGAGGGCCTTGTTGAGTCTGTAGATGTGATCTGGAAATTTTGAATCCTCAAAACCTAGTGGTTGAGCAACATATACTTCTTCCTCAAGCTTACCATTGAGGAATGCACTTTTCACATCCATTTGATGTAAGATGATATTATGATGGTTAGCGTAAGCAAGCAATATGCGAATAGCTTCAAGTCTAGCAACAGATGCAAAAGTTTCATCAAAATCAATTCCTGCAACCTGTGTGTAGCCTTGAGCTACAAGACAAGCCTTATTCCTCACCACAAGGCCATTTTCATCTTTTTTATTGTGGTAGATCCATTTGGTACCGATGATGTTGTGCTTGCATGGGTCTGGTCACTTGACAAGCTCCCACACATTGTTGAGCTCGAATTGATGCAATTCATCTTGCATGGCTTGAACCCACTCAGATTCCATGAATGCTTCATCAACTTTGGTGGGCTCTGTGATAGAGACAAAGCAAAATGCCCACAAAAATTAGACAAGTGTGAAGCTTTTGAGCGCGTGAAAGGACCTGGTGCGTTGATGTCGCTGATGATTTTCTCAATCTGCACTTCATTTGCAACGTGAGGATGAGCCGGTTGACGACTTTGCTTAGGCCCAGCAATTTCTTTAGGCCATTTCCTTCAGTAGCACCAGCGTGATTATCTTCACAATCCGGAATGACTTCTTCAATAGATTCTTCGGTAGGGATGACATCCTCAGTAGCCTTGATCTTGATGGATTCCTCAGGTGACACTTCATCTAGCACAGGAGGTAGGTGCTCTCTTTGTGAGCCATTAGTTTCATCGAACCACACGTCTACAGTTTCAACAATGTTGTGATGATTGGTGTTGAAGACTCTGTAGGTGTGCGAGTCCTTTCCGTAACCAAGCATAAAACCCTCATGTGCTTTAGGTGCAAATTTAGAGTGATGGTGAGGATCTCTAATCCAGCATTTAGCACCGAAGACTTTGAAATAAATTACATTGGGTTTCTTGTCAGTGAGGAGTTCATATGAGTTCTTTTTGAAGAATTTGTGAAGATATACTCTGCTGATGATGCGGCATGCAGTATCAATAGCTTCTGGCCAAAAACGTTGTGGTGTCTTGTATTCATCAAGCATAGTGCGAGCTATCTCAACAAGAGTTCTGTTCTTGCGCTCCGCGACGCCATTCTGCTGAGGAGTATAGGGAGCAGACAATTCATGAGTAATACCAAGTATATCAAGATATTCATCGAGACCAGTGGTCTTGAACTCAGTTCCATTATCACTCCTGATATGCTTGATCTTCACAGCAAAGTTCGTAGATGCTCTTGAGGAAAATCATCTGAAGACTTCCTGCACTTAATTTTTGTAAGTGATGATATGCACCCAGGTATAACGAGAATAATCATCAACAATGACAAAGCCATATAGTGATGCAGAACTAGTGAACGTGGCATAACGAGTAGGGCCAAAGAGATCCATATGAAGTAATTCCAAGGGACGGGAAGTGGTCATGATAGTCTTTGAGGGATACTTGGCTCTGGTGATCTTTCAAGCCTGTCAAGCCCCACAAAGATGATCTTTGAGGAATTTGACACCCTCGATGCCAATGACATGCTTCTTCTTTGCGAGACTATGCAAGTTCCTCATCCCAGCATGACCAAGTCGTCGATGTCGTAACCAGACTTTTGAAGCTTTTGCTAGTAGACATGTGGCAGGCTGTGGTCCTGCAGAGAAATCAACAATATACAAATCTCCTTTCCTAAAGCCTTCGAAGACTTTGGATTTGTCAGATTCCATTAGCACAATGCAACGATATTTGCCAAAGACGACAACCATATCAAGATCACAAAGCATTGGGACAGACATGAGGTTGAATCCTAAGGACTCGACAAGCATGACTTTGTCCATGTGTCTATCCTTTGAGATCGCAACCCTACCTAGACCGAATACCTTGCTTTTGCCTTTGTCAGCGTAGGTGATATGCTTCAGATGAGATGGAGATAAATCAGTGTCCATCAATAAGTTCATGTCGCCGGTCATGTGATTTGTACATCCACTATCGAGGACCCACTCAGTAGCTTTGGGTTGTTCATCATGCAGATGAATTAGTGCAACTTACGAACCCATATACTTCATCAGTGAAGAATATGATATCAATTTCATCAACAGTAATAGATATAGCAATATGAGGATGTGAGAAATGAGTGATTCATTTCTTCATGATTAGCTTGCGTCCATTCAAGCATATTCAGGTCTCCAGCAAATTCTTCAGACGATTAAGTGCGTCTGGAGACCTGACCCTGCATAATAGATTAGTTCTTTTTCTTCACCACCCACATCTGGAGGGGTGGCAAAGAGTTCATCATTCTGCGAGCTCCATAAGAAAAGGATGGCATTGAAGCCAGTGCACTTCGTTTCACAGAAGAGGGGTTAGGATAAGCATATGAATAAGCAGAGAAATTCTTCGAGGACTTATGAACATAATGGTTTGAAGAATAATGCACATATTCATAGCCTTTAGACTTTCCCTGCGAAACAGAAGTGTTAGCACAATGATGTTCATATGAGGATTTTGATCCACGTGAGGAATTTGATCCAGATGAAGAATTTGGTCCATATGAGGACTTGGGTCCATATGAAGATTTTGATCCATATGAAGAATTTGATCTGGGGTTCCTATTCTTCATAGGTGGTGTCATGATGACATTCACCTGAAGATTTTCAAGGCACCTTTTGGGAACCCAGATTTTCTTCATAGGGGGACCATTCCTGTAGTTAGTTCCAACATATCGAGCAAATACTTCACTATTTTGATTCTTGAACAGTTTATAGTTGGAGTCAAATGACTCATCAGAGGAATATGAAGATGAACAAGTAAAGCCAGATAATGTGCATGGATCTATGGAGGGTCCATTCGCAGCAACCCATGAGGTTTTGGGGTACTTCTCGGGTTTCCAGTAAGTCCCATCAACATTGAGTTTCCTCTCAAAGGCAATACCCTCTTGCCTAGGGTTCCTCTTCAAGATCTGCTTTTTGAGCACATCACAAAGAGTCTGATGCCCTTTGAGGCTTTTGTATATGCATGTCACATACAATTCCTTCAACCCTGCATTATCGTCAGTGAACTTGTGGTAGGAATTTGTGACCATAGAGACAGTTGAAGAATTTGCAGCAATAGAAGCATTTGAACATTCAGGTGAAGAATTTGCAGATTCATGCTCAATGCATTTCCGACATGGTGGAATAAATTCTTCTTAGGCGGAACTGATCTGTTGTGCAAGCAATGAATCGCTTTCCTTCTGAAAATCTTCATAACTCACTTTTAGCTTCTCAAGATCTTGCTTCCTCTGAATAAATTCATAAGAAAGCTTGTCATGATCAGTTAAGAGAGTGTTATGATGATTTTGCAGGTTCTCAAACCTAGACTAAAGTCTCTGAAGATTATTAGTCAGAGTCTTAGTTCGATTCAATTCCTCACCCAACAGGTCATCGCCTTTGTCTAGTAGATTTTGAATCTTTTCCAAAGCCTTTTGTTGTTTAACAACAATTTTAGCAAGTTTGGAATAGTTTGGTTTGAGATTGTCATCAGATTCATCCTCACTAGATTCAGAGGGGGAATGTTTGAGTACCTTGGCACCTTTTGCCATGAAGCAATAGGTGGGAGCATAGTCATCAGCGCTCTTGTCAACAGAGTTGGGGAGGTCATTTTCTTCAGTGTTGAAGATGGACTTGCTGACGTAAGCAGTAGCGAGGGCTAAGCTTGCCACACTAGAGTCTGACTCCTCAGATTCCTCCTCTTCCACATTTTCCTCAGATTCAGCTTCAGAGTCCATTTCCTTGCCAATGAATGCCCGGGCCTTCTTGGAACTGCTCTTCTTGTGAGATGAAGACTTTGAAGATTTTGATGATGAGGACTTTGAAAATTTCTTCTTCTTCTTTGAGTCATCAGAATCGTCATCTTTGTATTTCTTCTTCTTTGATTCCTTTTCCCATAGAGGACAATTAGACATGTAGTGACCAGGTTTCTTGCATTTGTGGCAAGTTCTCTTTTTGTGTCACGGGATGAGGAATCATCACTCCTTGAAGACTTTCCAAAGCGAGCGCGGCGAGAGAACTTCTGGAATTTCTTCACGAGCATTGCTAGCTCTTGGCTCAGTTCTTCAGGGTCACCAAGGCTGCTACCAGAATCTTCACCTTTAGATTCAGATATTGCCTTGGCCTTCAGTGCACGTGATCTTCCAAAGCTCAGCCCATAGAGATCTCTCTTCTTAGCAAGCTGGAACTCATGAGTGTTTAGCCTCTCAAGGATATCAGCGGGATCTAGTGACTTGTAATCAGCTCACTCTTGAATCATCAGTGTAAGGGTATCGAATGAGGAATCAAGTGATCTCAACAATTTCTTCACCACCTCATGGTCGGTGATGTTAGTGGCACCAAGTTCTTGAAGCTCATTTGAGATGTCAGTGAGGAGATCGAAGGTTTGCTGCACATTTTCATTGTGGAGTCTTTTGAAGTAGTTGAAGAGATTGCAAAGAACATCAACTCGGGAGTCATGTTGAGTAGAGACTCCTTCGTTGACCTTGGACAACATGTCCCAGTTCAGCTTAGCAGTTTCCAAAGCACTCAATCTGCCTTACTGTCCTTTGCTCAGATGGCCACATATGATATTCTTTGCTTGAGAATCAAGTTGCTTGAATCTCTTCACATTAGCAGCATTCACAGATGGAGTGACTCAGGGAACACCATTTTCCACAACATAACAGACACCATTATCAATTGCCTCAAGATGCATGCGCATCTTGTTCTTCCAATAGGGGTAGTCCGTCCCATCGAAGGTAGGACACCCAGCCGAGACCTTGATCATACCTGCAGTAGAAATAACTAAAAGTCTAGGCGGTTAAACCAAAATCACACAGAACAAGGGAGTACCTTGCTCTAATACCAATTGAAAGTGCGTTATATCAACTAAAGGGGGGTGAATAGGCAATTTTTACAAATTTGTCACTGAGGAATTTCTAGGTGAAGAAATTCCTAAGTAACGACACACTAGCAGTGAAATAAGTACTCAGGTATAAGCATAACAGAGCAGTAGCATAGTCATCATGATGAAATCAAAACAACACACAGAGTACAGAAAGCATGATAACAGGATAAGCAGGCTGAAGACTATGTGACTGAAGAAATAGGATTGAGGAAATAGAGAAAGTCTTCAGTCAAAGTCTTCAAACAGTAATGATCAGGTTCATCAACACATGAATGAGGAAAGAAAGGGTTGAGGAATAGAACCAGTTGGCTTGGTGAAGCCAATGATTTGGTAGACCAGTTCCAAGTGCTGTGAGAGTTGTATGTCTGGTTGGAGCGGCTGGGTATTTAAACTCGAGGACACACAGTCCTCACCATATTCTCCTTGAGATAAAGTCACACAGACCTCGCCCAACACTCGTGGTAAGTCTACATAGGTGACTTCCAAACCTTCATAGACTTAGTCACTCGGCGATCCACAATTCCTCTTGGATGCTCAGACCATGATGCCTAACCATCTGGAGGATACACAGCCCTCAAAGGTAACAAGCGTCGGTTCCACAGAGGAACAATCTCTTCAGTGATGCTCAATCACTTTGGGTTTGTAGGTGTTTGGGTTTGGGTTTTGGGTTTTCCTCACTTGATGATTTTCGCTCAAAGTCCTCGTAGAATGGGATGCTCTCAATGACAAGTGTCAGTTTCTCTCGGAGCAGCCAACCAGCTAGTGGTTGTAGGGGGCGGCTATTTATAGCCTAGGGAGCAGCCCGACATGATAAGACATAAATGTCCTTCAATGATATGACCGTTAGGTGGTAGGATATTTTGGACAGTTGGCGTGTAGCACAGCAGCGGTCCGATTTGAGGTATCAAATTCCTCAGGGCTATCATGTTCCTCAATGTCTAGGCAATCCGCACTGGCGAATTCCTAACTCCTCAGTCAGAACAAATTACTCAGAGACCAGAAGATCTTAGTCTCTATCACTGAAGAAATTGACTGAACTGATATGAGATTTCCAATGGCTTCACTCGAAAAGATTGGGTAGGTGTAGGATTTTGAGATGAGCATCACATGGAAATCAGTTTCCTTAGTATTACCTCGACCCCCTTTAACAATATGATGTTTCCTATGACTCAAGAAAGAGAAAATGAAACTACGAAAACAAAAGTCTTCACGCTTCATAATCCTCGCATGAATATCCAAGTCTTCAAGGTCACACCAATTTCTTCACTTTCAAAATCTTCAGTAGAACCAAAGTCTTCAGCTGAAGACATACATTTTTAGGGGTTGACATTCATCATAAATATCAAACTCCTCATCGACTTATAGAGCCTGTGTACACTCACAAACATATTAGTCCCTTAATCTATAAGTCTTCAATACACCAAAATAAGTAAGGGGCACTAGATGCACTTACAAGAACATTGTCCATCCTTTAGCAAGGACCTCAGACACCGAAACATTATGATTCAGATTGGTAAAATATAGGTTTGGATAAGCTTCTTTAAGTTGTTTATCTCCCACCCACCAATCCTCCCAAAATCTGGTATTTTTTGTCGTCTCCAATTTTTTTCCTAATGTTTTTATAATATATCTCTCTAATCCCCCAAAAAACTGTGCCAGAGTTGGGAATCTCCAGGTTTGTGTGTGATCCCAGGGATGCATTTATCCTGGATGTATTTCTTACACAATATATCTTGCCATAGCCCAGATTCATTTTCAATTTTCCGCAGCATTTCAGTCAAGAAGGGTTGGTTGAAGTAATCCACATTAATGATCCCCAGACCCCCATGAGATCTTGGTAAACAACAGGTTTTCCACTTGACCTGGTGGCACTTTTTTGTGTTCATCAGCTTGCTAAACCAGTCTAGCTCTAAAGAAATCTATCTTTTTCCTAACTCCAATCGGGAGCGGGTAAAAGGACATCATATATATGGGAATGTTAGTTAAGCATGATTGAACTAAAATAGTTCTACCAGCTATATTTAATAGTCTCCCTTGCCAACAAGCACACATTTTTTCTATCTTTTCAGTAACATTCCTCCACATTTTTTTCTTGATCCTTTTGTTAGAGACAGGGAGACCCAAGTATTTAAGTGGCATTTCACCCAGGGCACATGTGAAGATTACCTTATACAAATATGTTTTATTCATAGCCTCCCCAAAAAAAATATGTCACTTTTGTGAAAATTAATACTAAGCCCCGAAATCTGTTCAAAGGTTTTCAGGATAAATTTTAGGTTTCTCCTCATCATCTTATAGGAGGAAGATAGTGTCATTTGCGTATCGCAGCATATTCACCCGAGTTTCATAAGTCTCACTAAGAACCCCTTTCACAATGCCCTCTATTCTGGTATTGTCCATTATAATAGCTAGAGCATCTACTGCCAAGTCAAAGAGGAGTGGGGACAGGGAGTCTCCCTGTCTCAACCCTTTATATGTTTTAAAGAATGGACCAATTTGGTCATTGACCTTAACACCGACATGTCCCCCCATCATGGTTTGCATAATCCAGTCACACCATTGGTCAGGAAAGTTTTTTAACTTTAGCATTCTATAGACAAACAGCCACTTTTGATTTTGTCATATGCTTTTTCAAAGTCTACTTTAAGCAGCATGGCACTCTGCTTTTTAGTGTGTATGGTATTTAAGGCTTCATGTAAAATCACTACACCCTCCATAATGTATCTGCCCTTGATGAAAGTAGTCTGCATTGGAAAAATGATTGGATTTACCACTTCGCTAAGTCTATTCATAATCACTTTGGTGAAAATTTTAAAACTAACATTCAGCAAACAAATAGGTCTATACTTTTGTATATGTCTAGCATCCTTGGTCTTGGGGACCAGTGTGATAACCCCATAGTTGATTCTAGAAATGTCTAAGGTCCCATTATGTAAGTCATTAATTAGATTCATCAGATCATCCTTGATCATATCCCAAAAAAAACTAATAAAAATCAATGGGGAAGCCCTCGGGGCTAGGGCTTTTATTTTTTTCCATTGAGAAAACTACTTGTTTAACCTCTTCAAGAGAGAAAGGTTTGGTGATCTTATCCACCTCCTCGGTTGAAATACAATCATCATTTTGAATATTAAGGGAAATGTCAGATCTTTCAGCTTGCCCAAACAAGTTCTTGTAAAAGTTAGTGATGTATTACATCAAATCCCCCCCCCCCCTCAATTATTCCCTCATCCTGTTCAAGAGATAAAATCTTATTATTTCTCCGCCTCGCATTTGCTTTAGCATGATAATATCTAGAATTCTGATCTCCTTCTTTGATCTCTCTATCTCTATATCTTTGAAGCCACTTCAACTCCTCCTGTTTTAGTAGATCATTTAGCTCTTTTCTCATTTGTTTTTGAACATTTCTATTATGTGCACAGAGACCCATAACCTCAACATTTTTATCAATTTCATTTGATTTGTCTACCCATTCTTTCTTCTTTCTTTTGTATATAGCATTTGTATTAAGAGCCCATCCTCTAATTTTTAGTCTTAATTTTCTCATCTTTTTTGCCCATATCCATACTAGACCCATACATTTTCTCTCCCTAATTTTTCTGTACAAATTCTTTAAACCCCTCTCTCAACATCCAAGAGTTTTCAAACCTGAAGATAGGCTGTGTAGGAACTTGTGTCCCAGTATCCAAAATCAGAGGGGTATGATCAGAGATTTCTCATTCCAAAGTAGTAACCATAGCAAGGGGATACTTATCTTCCCAATCAAGACGAATGAGCACCCTATCCAATTTTTCATAGGTTGGATTTGCTAAGCAGTTAGCCCAGGTAAAATGCCTCCCATTTAATGGGAGCTCTCTCCGCCTGCATGTTCAATAATCGCATTAAAAACAAAACTCCAATGATCAGGGTCATTGGGTTTGTTTTTGTCAGAGCTGGATTTCAGGATATTAAAATCCCCCCACTACATACGGCAAAAGGGTTATCTTGGTAAATTCTAGACAATTCGGCTAAATAAGCTGCTTTTCCATCCTTTTGGGCATCCCCATACACAGTAACTAGGTTCTAGTTAAAAAACTGTCATAAAGCTGAATTCTGATACAGTAGGTTCCTTTTTCCACTTGCTCTACATCAAACATATTAGAGTTAACTCCTACCAAGAGCCCATCAGATTTTCCTCTAGGTGGACTCCATTCCCAGATAAAAAAAATTCCCCCACTCAAATTATGTAATTCTGAATTGGAGAAATCTGCCTTAATAGTCTCCTATAACCCAATGAACTCAAGATTTTTTTTCTGTAATCATTTCCCTGAAAAATCTTTCTTTATATCTTGTCTTATCCCCCTCACATTCCAATCATGATCTTCTTTTGGGTTTTTTCCCAGACCCCAATAGAAACAGGATATCTCCCACTGGTTTTACCAGGTGTCCCTTTTCTCCCCTTAAGGCTACTTGAGAAAATTTTCTTCAAGTTCCCATAATAATTAGTTTCTATTTTAGCATCAGAATGATCTCCATCTAAGCATAATTCTTGTAACAAAGCATCCCCGGTGTCAATAGGGCCTGGAAAGCTATCTTCTTTCTTATCATTCTTAGCAGCAATATTTTGTAAGTACATGTCTTTCCTGGCAAGTTCTATATTAGCAATCAGTTTTAAATTCTGGTCAATCATATCAATAGAACATTCCAAATATGCCCCAATAAGTTCAGACATAGATAATAAAGTATTTTTTTCATGGGAGAGGTTTTTGGAATTACCATAATTATCTTCTTAGCGGCTCTTTCCTTAGCCAAATCTTCAATCTTAGCATCTTTCTTGTCCACATTTCTATCACTTCTTCTGGATGGCCCTTCTCCTTCCTGGTCTTGCTTGTCCCCTCCCTTTTTAGTAACTCCCACCTTTGTTCCAAAGGACTCCACAGATTCTTGACTACCTCCATAGTTCACAGCCTCATCATAAGCATCAGCAACTTCATTCTTGTTATGTTGCTTCAAATTCTGAAATTCTTCTCCAACCAGATCTTCCTTCTCTTTTTCCCTTGCTTCCATCTTCTTAATTTTGTGCATGCATCTGGTAATCAGCTCTTCTCGTTTATTCACCATTTCTACCAGAGAACTTTTTTCTTGCTCTAAAACATCAATTTTTCTCTTCTCTTGAGTCCTCATAGCATTTTGTCTCATCCCCTCCTCCTTCCATATCCTTGATCTTTTTAATGACAGTATCCAACTCCTCCTCCATTTTCTTCATGTCTCCTAAAGCAGAGATTTGTTCATTTTGAGCTTTTAACAATTCATCACTCCTTTTTTTCATCTCCTCAACTTGTGCTAGGTTCAGACTTCCCAAGGAGACCTGCTCTCTTGTATCCTCAGCTCCTTCTGATGTCTTCCTCATTTTTCTCCTGAGTTCATCATCATACATTCCATGATTCCCCTTCTCCATAGTATCACATCTACTCTCATCATACCATCCATGTTCCACCACCTCTTCTAATTCAGCAGAAATCTTGTAAATCATCATGTCTTTGTTAGTTACTTCATTGTAAGCAGGGATTTTCTCAAAGTTTATGACTCACAATTTAGCTCTAACTTTCTCTTAAGTAATGGTTCCCATGTCAATCTCCAGCACTGGACCTAAAGTTGCAGCCACTTCACACATCCCAAAGAAGTGTCTAAATCCTTCAAGCACCTGCCCAAATCTCACCATCACAGTGCTTAACTTGCCAATTGCTTGAGTATCATATGTCTAGACTTTTATATTGATAATTGCTTTAGTCCCCAGCAGGTTGAAGTCATCGATTTTCTACAGCTCCACAAGCCTCCCTTTATTAGGAAATCTCACCAGATATGCATTTTTTCCATGTTTCCTGCATCTCCACTGCCAGTTCCAACTGAACATATATCTAAAGCCTTCAAGAAACCCTATCTCATTTATGTCACCATATACCACTCTGACAATCCCCATTAGGTTTGCCTCCTCTATGTTAAGTACATCCTTGGAGTTCTGGACTAACAGGACCCCCAATCCTCTTGTTGCATCTCCAACAAACTTGGATAATGGCTTCATTTGCTTTAACCAAGCACATTCTTCAGTAATGTGGGAGTTTTTCCCACAAATGACACAGTTTCCTAATTTACAATCCCTGGTCATATGCGTGTGATCTTTGCATTTGTTGTAGAATAGTTTTTACAGCCATGCCTCCCCTGCTCCCTTCAGTGTTCGCTCTTCCATAGCTAGGATTTAGATTCTGACCCATGTCCACACCTCCTCTGATCTCTTGTTCATTTCTTCAACCAGATCTAGCTCCATTTCCCTTAGTCATAGGTTGCACACTCAGTTTTCCTCTAGCAATTTCCTCAGCTCTGCTTGAATTCTGTCTCCCCCCAGCAGCATCACCGTTATGAACGACTTGGTTTTGGATCTGGGCCCCCTGCGTGATCTATGCAAGCAAAGCACCAAACCATTGTTGTTGTTGGATGGGTTCCATCATAGGGTAGTTAGGGGGTTTATCAATCTCCATACCCACCTGGCGCACCCTAGATCCCCCAGGCTCACCTTGTTTTTCAGCCCAGAAATCAGGAATCATTGAGAATTGATATCTTCTTTGAGAATTGATATCTTCTCATCTGATTTTGAACAGCAACCCCGTCGGTTTTATTCTCCTCCCCACTAATCTCACCAAGCTCGACCCCATGACACTCCCCCAATCGGGGGCAATGCATTTTTGGATGTTACCACCATACATTTTCATTTGATTTCTCCCTCTATTCCTCCCCCGCTTACCCCCCTCCTTCTTACAATTTGGGGAAAGTAAGTATTTACAAGGATTTGTATGTTCACCTTTGCTCTCCAATGAAGGCACAGCCTCCTCATCGAAGTTCTCTCCGGCCAGCAACCAAAAGTGGTTGCCGGCCGGCAAGACCCCTATCCCCTTCCCAGGGATCGAGCGAGGCTGAGGAGGCGTAGCGAACGGCATGGGAAGCATGGCGATCTTCTCAGCACGAGCGGCATCTTCGTCTTCTTCTTCTTCATAGTAGGCTTCATCCCCTCCTTGGCTGGCTTTGGCTTGTGGCTCTCTAGATCTGCCTGGACCTCCCTCTACTCTGCTTGGATTGGAGCAGGAAGGCCCATCACCGCTCCGACCACGAATTCCGACGACCCCATCGGTGCGCGGCGGCGCGAGCGGTAGGCCTTCCACTTCATGGCCTGCCTGGGGTTGTCCGACGCTGCTTCCTCCATCGCCCATAGCAGCATCCTGAGCGCACCCACCGGCTCGCCTGACGGGGTAAGGCGTACATGCTCCACCTTGTGAGCTTCCTGTACGCCGCCCCCGCCGCTTCCTTCAGATCTCGCTCCTCCACAAACCAGGGGATTATCTCCATCAGCTTCTCCATCTTCTCTTCGTCTCCATCGGCTATCTCCCTCGCTCGTAGCTCAAGTCGCGTCCTCCGGGATGCCATGGATCGTCAGAGGGGCGGCGCTCACTTGTGGGAGAAGTGGGGAGTGGATTTCGTCGAGTGAGAGAATGGTCGTTCCGCACCGCGCCGCAACTTTAAGTTTTCGCCATTCCCGACGCTCCCCTCCTCCTTGACCTCAATTTGCATGACGCGACGCGCCTCCTCACCTGCTCCTAGCACCCTGTCCACTAGAGCAACGTGACAGGGGAAAATAACATGTGTACCCTCGCCTATCACCTCATCGTCGTGTACCCGCCTCGCGTCGACACGAGTATTGCTGCAAGCTGAGCTTAACCTAGTCATGATTGTGGTCCACTTTTCTAGTGCAAGCTGATGAGAAGCTCATGGTCTGCCATGACCCGAGGAGCTTCACTTTGAAGATTTTACCCAAAAATAATTTATACCTAATAATAAAGGGGCTACTGCTTTTCGCGGTACGTCACAAAAATTGCCCTCGAAGTTGCAAAATATTACCCACAAATGCCACCCATAAGTGATAAAAAAAGTGTTTCACACAGGGGGAATCCCCCCGCCTGGGCCGGCACAGGCGGAATTTTTTAATTTTTCGTTTCCTTTTTCATTTCATTTTTTCTACTTTAAGTAATTTGGGACTTCAAAACAATTTCAAAAATTAAAAAAAGAACTTTTAATTAAAATGTTTAATAAATCATAAAATGTTTGTGGATTCAACAAATGTTCACTATTTTATAAAATAAATGTTTGCTTATTCAAAAAAATGTTCGAAAAGAGATGTTCGGGAAATAAAAAAAGTTCATGATTTTTAAAAAAAATTGTGTTTTAAAAAAAATTGAACAAAATTTTGCCAATTCTTAAATGTTCATGAATGGAAAAATATACTGAAAATTCAAAAACTGTTTGTGACTTACAAAATAGTTTATTCATTCATAAAATATTCGCTGGTTCAAAAAATGATCATGCATTTAAAAAAATGTTCGTGAATTTCAAAAATTGTTCAACTGGTTTCCGTAAAAATGTTCTTCAATTCTAGAAATGTTCGCCGATTCCAGAAAATTCTTTAAAAAAACACTCACAACTTTTAAAAAATATTTGTAAATAGTATTAAATGTTCATGAATTCAGAAAATGTTCTTGATTTTAGAAAATGTTTAAATATTTGTAAAAGTGTTCATGAATTTGAAAAATCTTCATATTAAATATGATCATGATTTCACAAAATTGAGAGTGATAGTGTATCTCGGTGATGCAGTAAAATGTAATCATGGCCATTGGAGATCGCGATATTTTTTTTCTTCCGTACAACGCACGGGCCCTTTCGCTAGTAATCATAAAATAGCTCATTTGCATAATGTCTGGGGCTAGTGCGTCAGAGCATCTCCAACAGCCGCGCTAAACAAGCGTCGCGCCGCAAAAGTGGGCGTTTTAGCGCGCGCGCAACCCGGCGGGTGGCTCCAGCAGGCGCGCAAAAACAGCGCGCGTTGTATAAGGAGTTGGGCGCGCGGTCGGATACGCTATCTCGCGCGGTGTATTTGGGGCGCCCGGTTCCGCGTGTGGCACATTCGAGTGGCGTCGCACCGGCGCCGTCCCGTGCCGCCACCGCACCGTCGAAGCTCCCTATTGCGGCACAGCCGAAGAAGGGCAAAACATCCGCGAAGAAGAACAAGGCGGCGGATGGCTCCATCCGAAGGAAGAGCGGGCAATTACACCAACAAAGATGACATCTTACTATGCTATACTTGGTTGCAAGTGTCGAGGGATCCATCCGTTGGAGGTGATCAAAGTAGAGATGCTTATTGGGGGCGGATGAAAGAACACTTCGATGCTCACAACGTGAGTGGAATTGACCGCTCCGAGAGATCACTTCGGTCCCGATGGTCGACAATCAACTCGGATTGTCAAAATTGGGCGGCTGCACAAAAGTCGGTTGACAAGTTGAACCCAAGTGGCACAAATGAGGACGATAGAGTAAGTGGCATTTCATACATGTTCATCATACTTGTTTTTGGTGTCCGAAGTGCTAACTTGCTTTGTTTTCATGTAGTACAACATTGCACAAGACTTGTTCAAAGAAGAGGTGAGGACAACCAAGAAGGGGAAGATCAAGAGAGGAAGGATCTTTACATTACCTCATTGCTATGAAGTGTTGAAGGATGATGAGAAATGGAAGAAGCGTGATGGTTTGGATGATTTGCATTTGAGCAACAAATGCAAGCGAACAATTGAGTTGAATGGTGATGATGATGAGGAAGAGGATGATGCATCAAGTGATGACGGCAAGAGAAGCGCCACACCCAACTCGGTTTCATACTCGAAGCCAAACTGACCGGATGGGTGCAAGAAAGACAAAACCGAAAAGAAGAAGAGGAAAGGAGATGATGAGATCAAAAATGCTATGGAAGCTATTGTGAAGGCAAGAAAAGAAGCCAACGAGGTGAGGAAAATGGCAAAGAACCAAGATGCCGCGGCCGAGGAGAGGAGGTTGGCGGCCGAGGAGAGGAGGGTGGCCGCCGAGGAGAGGAAAGTGGCATTGGAGGAGAGGAAGGTGGGCATGGAGGAGCGAGCTAAGTTGTTGGAATGGGAGAAGCACTTGTTCTTCTTGGACACATCTTTGTTCAATGATGCGCAAAAGGAATATGTCAACCTTTCCCGTAAAGAAGTCTTGATCCAAAAAAGAGCCATGATCCGCGCAATGGGTGGCGGTGGCCTTGGCGGCATGGCTGGCGGTGGCCTCGGCGCCATGGGTGGCCGTGGCCTTGGCGCCATGGGAGGCATGGGTGGCTTCGGAGGTACCATGAGCGGTTTAGGCGCCATGGGAGGCATGGGTGCACCTCCGGCCGCCATGGGAGGCATGGGTGGCTTTGGAGCACCCTCCGACGCTATGGCCGCCATGGGAGGCATGAGTTTTGCTTTTCTCATGGGAGGCATGGGTGCACCTCCGGCCGCCATGGGTCGAATGTCTTTCGATGTGCCTCCTCACACACATTCCCATGAAGATGCCGTTGAAGATCTTGCCAACACCGTTGGAGCTTCACGTGATGCGGTGCGTGATGAGGTGAGGGAGGAAGATTCATCTTCGGAGGCGGAAGAATCGTCTTCGGAAGATGAGGACGAAGACGAGGAAGATGATTGATGTGTCTTTCATTTGTGTCTTGAGCTTTAGTTTGCATTTTGAACTTGGTTGGATGAACTTGTGGGCATGATTTTGAACTTGTGGGCATGAATTTTTATTCATCAACTTGTTTGTGTCAAATTTCACATGTTCATTGCATTTGATGAATGTTTCAAACTTATTTTGTGTCCAAAATGTCATATATGTGAAATGCCCGGCGAGTCGCGCGCGCTGCTGGAGCGGCGCGCGCTGTGCATTTTAGCGCGGCTATTGGAGCCAGCGCTGGCGGCCGCGCTAAACCAGCCGAAGCGCGCGCGGCAAATAGGGTTTTTGCGCGTGGCGCAAAGCGCGGCTGTTGGAGATGCTCTCAAGGGCGCCATGCCATTTTGTGATTTTTTTAATCCAGTTCATTTTTTGCTAAAGTCTTAAAATAGTGCCAAATTTATCTATTTTCACTATACATCCACCTTCATTCACGGTCACTCGTAATGGTCACTTGTCAGGGCCCCTCAAAACAGCAGTGCGCAAGACATTTGGCCACATCACATCTCGTTGGAAAAAATTGTAGTGCAGTGAGTTAGCCATCGACTTATCATGAACGCAACTGACACTGACATGAATACACTGTTATGAACATAACAATCCAAGGAAGTCTTCTAGACAGACAACGCAAATTAAACTAAGAATCACAAGCGTGCAGTTGCTCCTACCCAGCCATAAACAAACCAGAGTAGATCGAACGACCCAAAGCTGCACTGATTGCTGCTAGTCTTCCACATGTGCGTAGATTATTAATGCGCATCCGAACAAGAACAGTCACACCACAGTACCACACGGTCTTTGTCCCGGCTCGTAATCAGTCAGTAGCAACTGTTCCAAAATTCACATTCGTTCCCCGCCGTCATTATTCCGAACAAATTTACTTCTGTGCTTCAAAGTTTAAACGATACGATCCGACTCAGAAGATGTGGAGGATGTCCTGGATGAAGACGTTGCAGAGCGGGCAGTTGCCGCGGGTGTGCCGGAGCTCGCGGGAGCAGAGGCGGCAGAAGGTGTGGCCGCACGGGATGAAGGCCGCGCCCTTGTGCCGCGCCATGCACACGCAGCACACCTGCGCCTCCTCCTCCTCCTCGTCCTCCTCGCGCCGCTCGCCCTGGCCGTCCTCGTCGTTGTCCTCGACCGAGCCGCACCGGGACTCGCCGCCGTCCTCGCCCGTTTCGTCCCAGTGGCCGTCGGCCTGCTCCATCAGCGTTATCAGGGACGTCGACGCCGCGGCCGGCGGCGGTAAATCATTGTCCTCCGCCTCCTCTTCTACGTCGCTGCCGTCCTCATCGTCGACCACCGCGCGGAGCGATGGCGCGCGGGAGAACGTGGCGGACGCCTCACCGGACGTGTAGTTGCACTTGCTTCTGCTTCTCGGGACGGCACGGTTCGCCGCAGCGGTCTCCGACCCCGCTGCGTGCCACGCTCCCGCGGCGCGGCGGAGCCAGAGCCGGTGGCGCAGCGGCTTCCAGTTGATCGCACCACCAGCCCCGCCTTCGCCTCGAACGTCCCGGTCGATGGCGTCCATGAGCGTGCACGGCCTGTCCTCTGTGCCGCCGCCGCCGTCGTCGTCGTCGTCCGGGATCCTGAGGAAGTCGCGGATGGCCGGTTCGGCGGGCGTGGAGAGCTGCTCCTTGAGCGTCATGGCCCGCTGCAGCTCCGGCCGCCGGTCCATCGGCAGTTCTCGATCGCCGGCGCGGCGTCTCCTTGGCGTCGAGGGTGGTGACTGCGGTAGCCCGCGGCGGTGGTTGAGAACAGAGAGGCGGGTTGCGGTTGCGCGCGAGTGGGGAGGAAGGGAGCCGCCGTGGACTGGAGCGGGTCTCGCGGGGTTTTTAAACCCTGGAATGCAATTACCGAAAAGGCGCGCGGATGGGAGCTAAATTACGCTGGGTGCCACGCTAAGTCAGACTTACTACGGGCACTTGGCTTCCACCATGCTACTGTCCAGTGGAGTAATTTGGCCACTTGATGTAAAATTTGACAACGGAATCGCTGGAGGTCAAGAAAACAATTTCGAAATCTTGTACTTGCAAGTTTGCCCACTTTGTGATCTAAAAATTTTGACGACGGAACAGCCGGAGGTCAGGAAAACTATTTTGAAAATCGGTACGTACTTGCAGATTGCTGGTGAATGTGACGGTACGTTGCAGTACAGAAAACATAGCAGCGGATGCCGCTCGAACAGTGGGTTTTCAAAACTTGAAAGAAACAGAAGCACTTGAACAGTGCGCGCACGGCACGGACGTACGTGATGCGTGCAAGCAACGGAACCTGGTACGTACCACGGCAACAGGAGCGGACTCACTTTGATTACTGTCGCCCAGGCATGCATGCATGGAAGTTGGTGGCCATTACATGCGCCTCGATCGTAAACCCTTCTCGTCGCTTCGGTCTTGGGGTGGGAAAACGGACGGCTGGTCATAGTGGAGAGTAATTTAGACTAGTAACATGTATATGTTACTACTCCTTTCGTCTAGGTGAATAAGTCATTTTAGGTTGTGCATCATGATCAAGGAGGAGGGGAAAACAAGAAAACTTAATGTTCATTTGCTAATTAATAGCATTGCATGCAATGAACTAACCACTGCATGTCGTATTTGGTAGTCTCAAGTCATTAAAAACATGCACACCTTACTTCTCTTATTGGTTGATATGTCAAGAAATAAGAAACGAGGTAGAATTTAATGCACCGCGCCTAAGTGTTTTGGGATTATTTGGTTTTCGTAAGATGACTTACACATCTAGACGAAGGGAGTAGTCTATGTTACTACCTTCATAGTGGGTAGTATCATATATGTGGTAACATAGATGTCTTTATTTATTATTTTATAGACTCATTTTGCATTGGGAAACGCTATGTGATGGTAACATATTATGTTACTCTATTTGCCTCTCTCCTCATTAACTATTTGTCACCTCATCATTTTTGCTTATGTGGCATCTAAGTTACTACTACTACTTAGGCTGGTCACAATGGGGAGGAACTTAGGAGTAACATCACACACTTCAATACAACTTTGTTTATGTGGCACGTATTTAATGAAGAGAGAGGTGCTTGTGCTAACTAGCTAAGTTACCGGAACATCACACACTCCAAGAAACAATGAGTCTATAACCTAATAAATACATCGTTGCATGACACTACATAGATTCCTACCCACTATGGAGGTAGTAACATAGTTTAGGGAAGTGTGAAGTTACTAGCTTATGTTCTTGCCTATTGTGACCAGCCTTAGGCTGGTTGTAATGGTAGTATCATAGCTAGTATCATGCATTGCCAATTAGGCAATTTTGATGAGGTGTCGTAGCATTAAATGAAGAAAGAGAGGGTGTAGTATCATATCATGATGCCGTGTCATATTAAATGATATGCTACTTTGTGTCATACATAGCAATAAATAGAGTATTACATGATGCATTAGGGAGGTAGTATCATACACTAGTATCATATGCATGATACTAGTATATGATACTTCCCATTACAACCAGCCTTATGTTACTCCCACTATGACCAGCCTGAGCTTAGTTTCTTGCCACAAAATGGACTTGCACTGCCGGCATCTATTTCTGTGCACTGTCAACATGACGCTGTAGTTTACCTTGGTGTGCGATTCGCAGTTGCAGTAGACACTGAACATTGCTGAACCGAAGCCCTGCGCACCTAACCCTGTTTCGGCCTGCATGTGTAACACTAGCTAACGTACGTAGGTTGGCCGGGGTCCGCGACAGGAATCGAAGCCATTGATTGTATCTCTACTCCGCTTGTAGTGTAGCGAGCGTACGTACGCAGCCAGCCGTGTATTCGGTGACATGAAGGCTAGCTAATGAACCCCCTCCCCGTCGTACGTCCACGTCCGCTGCTTGCAACCACTTGGGCAGGTACGTCTGACCTATCCGCAGCATGGCCCGTCTGTCCAGCACTCTCTATGGCTACGCGCGTGGCGCGCACGCAGACAGCGGGAGGAAAACCAGGCGAGACGATGGGATGATGATCCGATGATGGCACCGTCTCAACTCCCGCGACGGATGGTACGTGGTGAAAGAACCTGAACCTGGAAGGCAAGGAAGGAAGCCGGGGGCCGCGCCGTAGGTGGTGCCATGGCAGTGGCGATGGCGATGGCGATGGCGATGGCGACGTCGATGATGCGCAGGGGGAGAAGCGTCTGGCACAGTCTTCTCCGCAGGCCCGGGAGCGACCGACCGCGACGCGCCCGTGCCCACCGTCGTCTCGTATCGTATCGTCGTCGTCTGGCCCGTGATCGAGGCGGAATCATCGGGTCGCCGGGGCCTGCGAATAATGCTCGGTTTTGGCGATTTCCTCCTCGCTCGCCTTGGCAGCCGGACCGGCCCCGGCCCCGGCCGGCCAGCCTGTGCCCTGTGGTCGATCGGTGTCACCTACGCTTACGTTCAGCTGTGGGGTTTACGGATTTTGTTGGTATATATATTGCCACGCTACGCCGGGCATCGATCGAGTTCCTGCACAAGGCGCTAACATATGTACCTAGGGATGAAACACGAGCGGAACTGGATGCTACCATTTTTTTTAACAAAAGCAGAAATGAATACAGAAATGCGGAAAATTAATAGATACTATTGAAAACAAACACATTGCGAATTCAACGCGGAAACGGCAACAGAAACAAGTGCTCAGAGCATCTACAGCCGGACGCCTCAAACCCGCCTCATACACCCGGACGGGCCGCCCGGTTACTGCCCGATCATGATTTTTCAACCTAGGCGGGCTCCTTAAACGGGCCTCAAACTCCCGGACTGGCTGACACTCCCCATATCCATCCTAAATATGAGACGGATATGGGGGCGCCCGGGCGCGTCCTCCATGTAGGACTGACGAAGGGGTCCCACGCGGACTCGCCCGAAAACCCAGCGGTCCGACGGATGCCTCCTCCGTCGCCGCGGTGAGAACGTCGCGTGGCGCCGCTCCGGGTCGCCGCCTGAGACCAAATCCGCCTATTTAACCCAGCCGGCTTCCCGCAACCCTAGCACATCCACGTCCCCCCTCTTCGCGCCGCCAGTCCAAGCCCACCCACCTCGTCCCTCTCCCGCTCCGGCGCTCCGCCATCGTCCGGAGGAAGATCACCTACTACGAAATGCTCACGCCGAAGCGCCGGTACGAGATCGAGCAGGAAATCCGGGCAATACAAGCCGTGCGCGTCGCCCGCATCACTGTCGGGTTGCTTCCGGACACGCGGAGGAGGAGGAGCCGGGGGAGGAGGAGGGAGAGGAGTTAGCTCCGATGGAGGTGGAGGAGGAGGGAGAGGAGCTAGCTCCGATGGAGGTGGAGGAGGTGGAGCAGCCGCAGCAGGAGTTGCCGGGCTTCAACATGGAGCAGGCGGAGGCGGAGTTCGTCGCCGCCCAATCGGAGGAGATGGCGGAGCAGCAGGCCATCCTGGAGTCCATTCAGGATGAGATGTGGAGGCCAACCGGACATTCCTTCGGCGGGAGCAGGCGGTGTCCGACGCGCTCTTCGCCGAATTCGACGCAGAGATAGAGGACGAGGAAGCCGGAGCGGAGCAGCTGGAGGCGCCGAAAGAGCCGGAGCTACAGCTGCCGTCCATGTTGCCGGAGCTGGGCATGGAGATTGTTGACATCTCCGACGAGGAGTAGCTAGGTGATCAACGTAGTACATCTGTTTATTTCGTTTGCATGTTTTTATATAAATTTAAGAATCTACTAGTATAAGATGTCCGGATGCAACTCGTGAAATTTGAGACGTATCTGCCTGGACGTTTGAGGGTCATATTGGACATATCCAGCTGCAGATGCTCTTATGTTCCGCTGTGGGTGGGGTTTTACGGATTTTGTTGTTGTACGTCCGGCCTCGATTGAGTTCCCGCACAAGCGCCAACATGGACGTGCTGCTGCTCGGTGCGTCTGCGTACGTACTCGACCAAGATCGCGATGCCTCCACCGCCGATCGATCGATGATGCAGCGCAGCAGCGTCCGTCCGTTGGAAGCTCACAGAACCGAGTGGTCACCGCGCTGGTCGGCTGCTGTCCCCGCCCTGCCGTGCCCGTGCAGGAGTTGAATTGTCGAGACTCGAGAGCTTGAAAGAGATCGTACGCACTCCTACATGATTTGCATGGGATGAGGTGAGATAGATCCCTGTGTATGGCCCAAACAGGACCTGAGCAGAGCATAGATCCACCCCACCCATGCATCATACTCACGCACGGATCAGAGTAAATGGCCATCACAGGACAGGGCCCGCGCAGCAACGGGACGCGGGATTTAATCCTCCTCCGATCCAGGACCCGTGGATGGATGGATGAGCCAAGGACATCATCATCATCACTCACAGTCTCACACCCAGCATCTACTTCTCTTCCGGACTCTCGACCGTACGAGGCTGCACATGCTCATCAGCCTCTCCTCCGCTCTACTGCCCCACGCTGCTGATGATGAAGAGCTCGATCAGCGCAAGAGGATCATCAAATCGATCTCCGTAGCAGGCAAGACAAGATCTTGGTACCAATTACTGAGAATCCTGTCACTTAATCTTAGTACGGGGTAAAAGTAGGGACGCCACTGCTCATCTCATCATCCGGCTGTCTGATCGTTGGATCGGATCATGGACACCATCATCACTGCGTAGGGCCTGTTATGGTGGTGGTACAAGCAAGATTCAGACTTTCAGAGTTTCAGGCATAGGATGCAACAGAGATAAGTACATGTAGCAGTGAGGCTGGGATAGATAGGTACTGCAAAATATATAATTTGATCTCACCAAACTACTACACACATGTCCATATTAACCTGATTATCACATCAACTTTTTCCACCTTTGGACCAACATGAAAACACACACTATCCAAACCCACTGCCTACACACAGAGACACACTTCTAGGCCTGCTCTACCAGTCAACCAACCCTAACAATCCACCAGAGGTCAAATATTGCAGCAAGAACAACCAACCCAGCCAACCCATACACACTTCTTTGGCCACAAAAATCGTCTAGACGCCTAAAGCTAGCACGGCGGTAATATGAACGAGCTTCGTCAGCCTCTCGTTCTTGTGATGGTGATGCTGCCTTTCCCCCCTTCGGTGTGGATCTTTGTCTTGTGGACCACCGGCTTCCCGGAGATGGCCGAGGCCTCCTGGTACGGGGCGGACGCCTCGTCGATCTTGTGCTTGATCCTGTACGAGGGAGGAGCGAGGATCTTCCGGTTTATGTCCCTCAGGGTGGTGTCGCCGCGGAACCCGCACGGCTTGATGAGCTCGAATGGGTAGGCCACCGATGCCACTTTCAGCTTCTTTGCTCTGATGACGCTTCTTCCAGCTGCGAATCAATCACAAGAACCATGTATGAGCGACTTGCACAAAGTATGCAGCACTGTGCAATTAGAGAACTGTGTGAAACATAGCTGAACTAATGGGTGCTCTGATCAGACAGTCATGGACTCAGGAAGCAAACCTTTCAGAGGTGTAGGTTTAGCTTGCGGAGGTTTCTTCTCAACTTTCGTGATAGGCTGCTCCTCAAGCTCGATTAACGAATTCTGAAGAGCTGAAACAAAAGAGTTCTAGCATCAGTAGCTTTACAATTGAGAAAACAAGTAATGATTTGTATCCTAGGACCATTATACTAACCAGAGATATTGGCTTCCACAGCAGCACTAGGGCTTTTCCTGTCAATAAGGACCAGAAATCATGGTGAGAAACAAGAAATACTTGAGAGATGGCAGCTATCAGAAATACTGTCAAGCCAAGCACAAGGTGGACCTCGGTAAAAAACATACACTTCTTCCGGCGGCGAACGATTCTCACTGTCTTGTGAGCAATCAACCAGCCATTGTTCAGGTATTTCCTCTGTCCCATCACACTGTAACAAATGCTCGTCACCTGCAATCAGCTCTAGGATTAGGATAAATGGAGGAGAATCAACTCAGTGTAACACTTTGCAGAGATGATGGAAGACCTACTAGAGAAATCCAAATCCACTTGCAGATTTTCCAAGAGCCCATCCGTCAGAGAACAACAATCCATCTACATACAAACCAGTACACATTGATGGGAGTTAAATCACCATTGTAATGAATGTAAACATCAACTGGACACAGATTGTTGAAATAAAAATGTATTAAGTCCATAGGTAACTTCATTGCAAGTACCTCAGCATTGTCTGGACAGAACTGCAGCATACGCCTTCGTTTAGCTTGTAAGGTTTCCTTTCCTTCATCAAAGTCCTTGATAATAATATCTGCATTGTACTTGCATAAGGTCACTAAACTTGAAGTGCATTCTCAGTATACAATAAAAATTGGGATAGCAATTTCCTTTCATCTCTTATTTGTTCTGGCAAGAGGGATCAGGAATTACATGTAAAATCCATTGTTATGACTTCTGGTTAAAGGTTAAATCGTAGTTCAGTTGCATTCTAGACAGTTGTAAGTGGTGGTTCAAATCAAACTTATTTGAGTGCTACTGCACAAAACAAGTTTCACTACTGCTAACAGCCATATGACTATAATATATCTACTGATCTGCTTGCATATAAAATGCAACCAAAGACGTGTTTCCAGATACTTTATCATGAAATAGGAAGTTATAATCAACTACGTAGATGGCACTGGCACTCATATAAACAATGAACATTTCAAACAAAAACAGCAGCTCAACTCACATACAGGTAGTAAAACATACTAGTGACTTCACACTAGATGCTTAGACATGCTTCCCTAGTGTCAAAAATGTTCTTATATGATGGGACGGAGGGAGTACGTTAGTGGCTAGAGGTAACCACGGTATGTTAGTTCAGTATGTTAGTGATCAGAGGTAACAATGGCATGTAAATAAAAGAACATTTTTTTTACCTCCTATATCACAGAAGGGTAAATCTATGTCTGTACATTCTTTAATTGGGGTTTGCTCATCGAACAGGCTCCAAGAATCAACCTCACTGTGGTTTGCTTCAGCCCACAGGGAGGTAGATGGAACTGCGAAATCAGATGAATAATTCTCATCAGTTAACTGGATGCAGTTTTAGGACAGTAGGAATGATGCAAGAGCGTGCTGCAAACCTGGTAACAGATCCTTCTGCAAATCGAACTCTTGACTCTGCCAGTCCCACATCTCACTGCATAAAGTTCAACATCGAAGAGCATTGTTAGAGATGAGCATTCAGATTTCAACAATTGCTGAAAATCTTACAAAAAAAACGAGTAAACTGCAGAGTGTACATCTTGAACATTCCAATGTTTTCCCGCAGGAAAATGTAAAAATCCCCAAGTTCATCTGAATAGATGGTGAAAAATTCAACTAGTGTACTAGCACATTTCAATGTTTTCCTT
The DNA here is from genome assembly GCF_018294505.1 of Triticum aestivum. Taxonomy (NCBI): domain Eukaryota; kingdom Viridiplantae; phylum Streptophyta; class Magnoliopsida; order Poales; family Poaceae; genus Triticum; species Triticum aestivum. Next base: position 718,224,122 of record NC_057801.1, read on the forward strand.
TTCCTCCGAGATACCATAATGTTCAGGAACCTAAGACTGCTGTATCAAGCGCAAACAATTTGCAGAAAAAAAAATCTAACAGCGCAATGGTAACTCGCAGTAAAAAGAAGGAAACCTTTGAGGATTAGGAAAGATGAAGCATTCACATGAAAGAAACAGCCTGGCATGGGCCAACGCGCAAAGAAACAGAGGCAGGGGAAATTGAAGGACGCCATGAACAGCAGCTAGCTAGGGTTTAACAGCAAAAGACAACCCCAACACACACACACACACACACACACACACACACACGGCCATCCCTAACCGCAACCAACCACAGTACGGCACAAAAGAGGAAATTAAAAGCCTCCGTCAAAAGAAGGCATGATCCTTTATTTCTCTCCCAGAATTGGAAGTCTTTTCCCCTGCTTCCCCAAACATCACGCGAGGACGAAAAGATCAAGAGGATGATGAGGACGGAAAAGGGCGGTACTAGCTGGTAACTCGCGCCAGCGCCGCACACAACCAACCGAGAAGCAACCGCCGTACCGAGAAAGCGAAATTAGGGCGGCTCAATCAGTCAAAGAGGACAGGATTAAGGCCGGAAGAAGAAACAAATCGCGCGACCCAACAAAAAAACACCCGCTTTTTTTCCCGACCGCGCCGTCGCGCCTTACGGTGGTTGGGGAGGATCAAGAAGCCGGACGGAGGAGGAGGAGGTGGACGGAGACGCACCTCTGATCGCCAATGCCGCCGTCGAAGCCCATCATCCCCCGCGGCGGGGCGGATCCGAGGCCGGCCGGCGCCGCCTGACCGGACGGCGGAAGGGAAAGGCGGGGGAGGGAAGAAAGGGAGGGATGCGGAGTGGGGAGCGGGTGGAGGAAGGAACTGGGGACTGGAGAGTGGGCGCAGTGGTGGTGGTGGTGGTGGTGGTGGGAACAGTTTATCCCTCTCACAGTCACCGCTCCCTCGTGCTTCTCTCTACGCCCAAAGGGAAGGAGGGAAGGGCCCCCGAGAAAACAAAGCTTGCGCCTTTATTGCTGCCCCTCCTCCAACGTGACCGCTCAAGGGGGCGCGGAGGCCGAGGACTGAGAAGACGATGATTATCCTATGATTAATTGGGCCATTTGGGCGACCGCCACGGATCAGTGGCGAGTACTGATTAATTAATCATTAATCATTAATCATTAATCATTAATCATCAATCAATCAGTCAGGGCTGCCCGGCCCCGGAGGCTTGTGGCGGAAGGAAGGGAAGGGGGCGAGGCGAGGAGAAAGAAACCGTGCGGCGCACACGTTGTACTCCGTGGCGGCGGTACCGCGGCGGAACCGGTGGCATGTGTGCGCCGTGCCTCGGCCGACGGCGGTGCCCGGCTGCGCCTGCTCCCGTGTTTTGCCCATTCTCACCGGCGACCTTTTTATTTGCGAATAAATTCTTCCAGTACTCAATGTTTAAATGTCACAATTTCGTTCCAAAAGTTTCATGATTTCATCTTCCAGAGCCTAGCCAAACCATAGTTCGGTGGTACACCCTATCAAAACTAGGCAAGGCATAATGACTCCTTGTTATGTGAACATTTCAAGTTTCATCTTAATATTTACTTTCTTGTGGACAGTACAAAAGGTATAAACTCGAACTTTTCGCCACAGCCCAAAAAAAGGTTTTAGCTCCTCACTCTAAGGATGGAAAAACAATTTAGGAATGATTCCTCCTCTGTCGGGCGATGTGGCACTCATGTCGGCCGCCTCGTGCGTGAACCATGTGTCTCTGTGTATCCCCACTAGCGCTCTTCTTGAGCAAACGTTCTTCCCCTTCACGCCGATGCTTCCTCGGTGTATATAGGTTGACTCGGCCAGACGATGTTGTGCTGGCGGTCGTTACTTTCCCGACGAAGCATCCTCGGCCAGATGATGTTGTGCTGGCGCCAGTTACCTTCCCGACGAAGCTTCCTCGTCGTCTCCTCGGCCAGACGATGTTGTGTTGGCGTCGGTTACCTACCCTACGAAGCTTCCTTGGCGCCTAACGCTCCCCTCGGTCAGACGATGTTGCGTTGGCGTCCATTACCTTTCCCGCGAAGCTTCCTTGGCGCCTAGCGCTTCCCTCTGACCAGACGAAGTATCACTGGCTTGTCTGTAGCACGGTTAAGGATTGGACCACTTGTTGCACCTTGCTACTTTTGTTACTTATTAGCAATTATCTTGCTATCAAACTATCTATCAAAACTATGTTATAACATTTGCAGAGAATATCTTACTGAAATCTGCCTATCAATTTCTTCGGCTTCTCGTTGGGTTCAACACTCTTACATATTGAAATGACTACCGTTGATCTCCTATACTTGTGGGTCATCACTGATCAAGTTTTCCTCAAGCTTCAACCTTATGTTTAGTCCAGTGTTTCTCATTGAGCAAACAATAAGCTTGATTTTAAGTACCATGAGCCTTATCAAATATTTCAAAGTAGGCACTATTGCTTATCGACTTGCTCTTCCAAGTGATAGTCGAATTCATCCGGTCTTTCACGTTTCTCAACTCAAGAAGGTCTTTGCTCATATGGTTCTGGTAGAATCTTCCTTGCCATCTTCAATTGCGTATCTTAAGTTCCCATTGCATGCATGTGTTGCAGCATCACGTTCATCAGTTGGGCAATCACACTATTCCTCAAGTGCTGGTGGAGTGGAGCCAAGGTGAGCCAGAATCATTTGGGAAGATCATGACTCGCCAAAGCAGCAATTTCTGCGTGCACCGGCGGGAAAATCCGTTTCTCACGATTGTGTGTGTGGGGGGGGGGGGGGGGTCAGCGATCCAGATTCTTTGCTCCCTCTGGACAAGGCGGGAACATAAGAAGAGGAGGTGATTCAAGACATGGGTCAGGAGACTTCAAGGCCGCCCCGAGCAAAACGTTTACCGACATGGTTAACCGATCCAAATTGGGCCATATGAGCCTTGCTATAAATACTGCACACCTTATCATGTAGGAGGTTAGAAGGAACATATGGACGAACGGCTCTCTCGCCGAATTCTTCTGTAGGCTTCTAGCTGTGAGGCTGGTTGGGTGGAACAACTAAATTCAAATTCGCCATGGTTTCCATTTTCCTAGCTCGAGCGACTTGAGAGGAGAGGGAGCCTCGTAGGAAGAGATTTGTTCCTTTGAAACAACAGGAAAGAAAAACTCATTGACTAACAGGTTTCCAAAAACAGAGGAATACAAAAAACATAGGATTTGTACTGTCACGTCTTTTGCTGTCTACATGATTTAAGTTTGCTTAATTGCATAATAGAAAAACAACGAGTTATTTCCAAATTGTTTGAGTGGGCGATAAATTTTCTATGAAATACTACATGACTCATTCTGACAAGTCAAATTTCTAAGGAATCTAATCCTTCAAAAATTATACTATGAAAAACCTTTAAATCAAAGAGGCCCTCAATGTTACTTGGAACTCGGAAATGTAAAAAAATACTCGTGAAATTTTGGCCATACATGACTATGCTTTGGCCTTGTTACGAAAAGTTTGGTAAGAATATTTACTCCTCCTGATTACCTTCATTCGAAACAGAGTACATAAAAGTCAGGGTTCGAATTCTCTGCCAATATTCCTCCAACCATCACAACTTGAGAACTTGGATCCTTCAGATCTATGCTTCTCTTCAACGCCGGCGGTTGTTGTTTTGGTGCTTTGTCATGTGGGGACTCAGCACAAGGACTTGTGACTGTCTACTACAATACGATTGCCTTGCTCCGGTAAGCGAAGGGCGATGATGGTGGCCCGCCTTCTGTCTGTCTGGTGTTTGTAATTGTCGTTAGATGGACGTGGTTTTTACTGTTGGTGTTCTTTGTAGATTGAAAGTTAAAAAAAATCACAATTTGACAATTTGAGTATATGCATTCAGTGTCGTCCTTTCCTTCCTTTTTTAATATCGCAAAACGCTCGTCGTATTTCTCCCGTGGAAATCAGGCTTCATTTTTAATACTCCCTCTGTTTTTATTTATTCTGCATATTAAGTTTGACTAAAGTCAAACTTCATAAAGTTTGACCAAGTTTATAAAAAAAATATAAACATTTGGCATAACAAATCTACATGACATGAAAGTACATCCAACAATGAATCTAATGAAATCGATTTCTAATTGTATATGCTAATATTTTTGTTTATAAACTTTGTTAAAGTTTACAAGACTTTGACAAAACTAATACATGGACTAAATAGAAACGGAGGGAGTACCACGACGACGTGCGGGATCTAGCGGCGTGACTGGATCAGCGAAAACAACATGAGCGGCAATAAATGCATTAACTATTAATCAACCATGGAAGAAAGACGCGAGGCGATCGACGGAGTCGAATAAATGGGATACTCGAGGCTTCATGTGACTCGTGGCACTCATTGATTGAGAGATCTCCCCGTCGCCATCCATCACGCCTCGCCCGCCACTGGCACGCGGGGCCCAGGTCCTGCGGCCCACCTGTCGGGGACAACCTCGTAAGCTTATCCAGGCCACCGTGTCACGGGGAGAAGCGGTGGCCGGAGTTAAAGCGGCGGTCTGGGCATCTTCTCTTCCCAAAGAAAAAAGGAAAAAGATGGTCTGGGCTGCACATGGGGGGCAATGGCGCCATGGCCAACAACAGAAAATTCGGAGAATGTCAGCCCCGCCTGATTCGTCGGAGGAGATAACGTTTGTCTATGCGACGAGATGGGATTAGCCGGTTAGGTCTAGGATAAAAGATGGTTAGCTGTGTGATTTACGCTGCTGCGTGTGCAGCGCGGTCCTTGATCTGTCCTTGTCCTGTGGGCAAGCTCGTGGCGGTCAAACAGATGGGGTAAGTCGGATTTGGATCTCGATCTACTGCACGGCCCACTGGTTATGGATCTGAAGTTGTGAAGGAGCGAGAGAGCGACCTGCGCGTGTTCGTGGCGACGCCATACAGGCGCTGCCCCTCAATCTCATTGGACGGGTGCTGTGAAAAGTTTCCGCATCAACGGACGCTGGGTGGGTACGGAGATGAGATGGGATCCGTCCATCCCTCTGCTTCTTTGAGTTGAGACTCTTATTATGTCACTTGGGCTCCGTCGTCCAGGTGTGTATAATGCTGCAGTTTCCGTGCATCAACATACGGCGTCCCTGCGAACCAACTTGCGGTTGAGATGGTTAGGTGGACAGTGGTATTCCCAACCCATCAGGATTTGGATTTATTTCAAAATTTTCGGTGATGCGCTTTCAGTGGGAGGAGACGTTCCCGTCGACGACGAGGCGTCTACGGTGGCTTCGTAAATCTCAAGATGATATGTCAACTCAGTCTCTCGGAGGTGCTTATAGGGGTAGGGTTTGCGTTTATGCGTTTATAGAGGTGAGTGTATGCGCGTGTATATGAGCGCTTGTGTCTGTACTGATGCTAAAAAAAAACAGACAGCGTCCCCCGATGCGTGTTCTATGCGACTGCTACGGAGTACTGTATGTCACTTTGGCCCCGTCGTCCAATTGCGTATATGGTTGGATTAGCGCTGTTTTTTATTCCTCTCACAAAAAGATCAGATATAATATTACCCTGCAAAAAAAACTGGGATATTGTAAAAGTAACCACCACTGCCGCCATAACGAGCAGTCGACATGCCGCTGTCGCCGCTTCCCTACTGGAGTCGGCTTATTGATGACTGTCGGGAAGCCTTCGTGCATGTGCCCCTAAAGACTAGCGCACCGGAGCCACAATCCTCATCATTGAACCTTTACATGGATCTGAAGCATCTGACCCTAAATCTCGTCACATGACGAGAAGCTCTAACCTCCCCGCCTCAAGAAGACAACATGAATCCACGTTGGAGCTATGTCGACTACGACCAAATGGACGAACTCAGGGAGGAACGAAGACTGAAAGACAAACTCGGAGAAACTCTGCCATCCACTCGAGCGTCGCCAACAGATCATGATCGCCGCTCCTCACCCCTACTTCCCCTCCGCCGCCTCTCGCGCGGGCGACCGAGGGGCCCTAGCCCTAGCCACCGGTCCTCCCGCCTCCCCCCCTCCGCTGTCGCCGATAGTCGACGCCTGGCAAAGCCCGTGCGTCCGGCGGCAGCGGCGGAGGCACTGCCTCCCCTCTGGGTCTATGGGTGGCGCGGGATGCCTCATCTCGAAGGTGTGATCCTGATCTGGATCGTGGCGGCGCCGATCTGGACCATGGCACCCGGATGGAAAACGACGGCGTCGTTGTCGGCCGGCGTCCTAGCGGTGGCCTTGGCGGCAGGGCTAACGCAACCCTTCCTGATCTGGGGCGGAGGGCCCTGGATTAGGGGTGGCGACGTCATTCGGATCCGCTCCACCTTTTCCTACCTCACGGTCTCTCGGGTGAAAACCCTAAGGCGGTGACGACACTCTTGGCATCGTGAGAGCTATGTGGTGGTGGGCACTGCTTGGGTGCGTCGGTAGTTGCAGATAGCATGCCCCTCTTTTTCCAGGTGGTACCTGTTACGGGGGAAACCCTAGGTGTAGATCTCCCGGATCGGGTGATGACGGAGACTTTGCGTTCTTCCTCCTGGGGGCATCGTCTTGGAACATTGATTCACTGGAGAGACCAACAGGTGGAGCGGTGTTACATCGACTGCATTGAAGACGGTGGGTCTCGACGGCGTGGAGCAGTGGAGTCTCAAAGTTGGACGCAATTTGATCGACGCGCGCAGGCTGGTGGCGCTGTCTGGTGTCGTGGTGACATCGTGTAAGTGCATCTAGTGCCCCTTAGTGATTTTGGTGTATTGAAGACTTATAGGTTAAGGGACTAATGCGTTTGTGAGTGTACACAGGTCTATAAGTCTATGAGGAGTTTGATATTTACAGAGAAAGTCGACCCCTAAAAATGAAGTTCTTCAACTGAAGACTTTGATATTCTGAAGACTTTCTGAAGACTTTGAAAGTGAAGAAATTGGTGTGACCTTGAAGACTTGGTATTCGTTTGAGGAACATGAAGCGTGCAGACTTTTGTTTTCGTAGTTTCATTTTCTCTTTCTTGAGTCATAGGAAACACCGTACTGTTAAAGGGGGTCGAGGAAATACTAAGGAAAAATTTCCATGTGATGCTCAACTCAAAATCCTACACCTACCAATCCCTTCGAGTGAAGCCTTTAGAAATCTCATACAGTTCAGTCAATTTCTTCAGTGACACAGACGAAGTTCTTCTGGTCACTGATGAATTTGTTCTGACTGAGGAGTTAGGAATTTGTCAGTGCGAATTACCTACACAGTGAGGTACATGATAGCCCTGAGGAATTTGAGAGTCAAATTTCCGACCGTTGTTGTGCTGCGCGCCAGCTGTCCCAAAATATCTTATCCACCTAACGGTCATATCATTGAGGGGCATTTATGTCTTATCATGTCGGGCTGCTCCCTAGGCTATAAATAGCCGCCCCCTACAACCACTAGCTGGTTTGCTGCTTCGAGAGAACTTGACACTTGTCATTTGAGAGCAACCCATCCTCCGAGGACTTTGAGCGAAAATCATCGAGTGAGGAAAACCCAAAACCAAACCCCTACAAACCCAAAGTGATTGAGCATCACTGAAGAAATTGATCCTGCGTGGATCCGACGCTTGTTACCTTTGAAGACTGTGCTTCTTCCAGACGGTTAGGCGTCAAGGTCTAGAGCATCCAAGAGGAATTGTGGATCGCCGAGTGACCAAGTCTGTGAAGGTTTGGAAATCGCCTGAAGACTTGCCATGAGTGATTGGACAAGATCTGTGTGATCTTAGTTCAAGGAGAATACGATGAGGACTGGGTGTCCTGAGCTGCGTGCTCAGCGACTGGGTGTCCGGGACTGTGTGTCCTCGAGTTTAAATACTCAGCCGCTCCAACCAGACGTACAACTGAGACAACAGTTGGAACTGGTCTACCAAATCATTGTCTTCACCAACCTAACTGGTTCTATTTCCTCAACCCTTTCATTTCCTCATTACTGTGTTGAGTGTTTGTTCATATCTGTGTTTGAAGACTTTGACTGAAGACTTTCTCAATTTCCTCAGTTTAATTTCTTCAGTCTGTTTGTCTTCATCTTGTGTTATCCTGTGATTACGCTTTCTGTACTCTGTGCTAGTCTTCATTTCATCATGATGACCATGCTTGTATTCTGTTATGCTTACTTCTGAGTACTTATTCCGCTGCTAATAGTTCTTCGCTAAGGAATTTCCTCACCGGCAAATTCCTCAGTGAAGAATTCATAAAAATCGCCTATTCACCCCCTCCCTCTAGTCGACATAACGCACTTTCAATTGGTATCAGAGCAAGGTACTCCCTTGTTTGTGTGATTTTGGTTTAACCGCCTGGAGTTTTAGTTATGTCGACCGCAGGTATGATCAAGGTCTCGACTGGGTGTCCTACCTTTGATGGGACGGACTACCCCTACTAGAAAAACAAGATGCGAATGCATCTCGAGGCTATTGACAACGATCTCTGTTATGTTGTGGAAAATGGTGTTCCCTCTGTCTCACCCTCACTGAACGCTACCGATGTGAAGAGATTCAAGCAACTCGATTCTCAAGCGAAGAATATCATATGTGGCCATCTGAGTAAAGGACAGTATGGAAGAGTGAGTGCTTTGGAAACTGCTAAGCTTATCTGGGATAGGCTGTCCAAAGTGAATGAAGGAGTCTCAACTCAGCATGACTCTCGAGTTGATGTTCTTCGGAATCTCTTCAACCGCTTCAAAAGACTCGACAATGAAAATGTCCAACAAACCTTTGATCGCCTCACTGACATCTCAAATGAGCTTCAAGCCCTCGGTGCCACTGACATCACTGACCATGAGGTGGTGAAGAAACTGTTAAGATCACTTGATTCCTCATTTGATACTCTTGGTCTGATGATACAAGAACGGGCTGACTACAAGTCTCTTGATCCTGCCGATATCCTCGAAAGGCTAAATACTCCCGAGTTCCAGCTTGCTAAAAAGAGAGATCTCTATGGTTCGAGCTATGGCAAACCACGTGCCCTGAAGGCCAAGGTTGTGTCTGAATCTGAATGTGAGGACTCTGGTAGTAGCCTTGGTGATCCTGAAGAATTGAGCCAGGAGCTAGCACTGCTCGTGAAGAAATTCCAGAAGTTCTCAAGACGTGGCCGCTTTGGAAAATCCTCAAGAAGCAGTGATTCCTCATCAAGTGACTATAAGAGAAGGCTGTGCCACAAATGCAAGAAACCTGGTCATTATATTCAAGATTGTCCTCAGTGGCAAAAAGGAATTGAAGAAGAAGAAATACAAGGATTATAGTTCTGATGATGCGAAGAAGAAGAAGAAATCGTCAAAATCTTCGTCATCAAAATCCTCAAAGTCTTCATCTCACAAGAAGAGCAGCTCCAAGAAGGTTCGGGCATTCATTGGCAAGGAAATGGACTCTGAAGCTGAATCTGAGGAAAATGAGGAAGAGGAGGCGTCCGAAGAATCCGAATCTGGTGTGGCGAGTCTGGCCTTCGCTACTGCTTTCGTTAGCAAGTCCATCTTCAACACTGAAGAAACTGACCCCATCGACAAGCCTGATGAAGATAATGATGACTACGCTCCCACCTATTGCTTCATGGCAAAAGGTGCAAAGGTACTCAAATACACCTCCTCTGAATCTAGTGAAAATGAATCTGATGAGAATCTCAAGCCCAGCTACTCTAAACTTGCAAAGATTGCTGTAAAACAACAAAGGGCTTTTGAAAAGGTTCAAAACATGCTAGACAAAAGTGATGATATGTTGGGTGAAGAAATGGATCGCACTAAAGCCCTGACTGAAAATCTTCAGAGACTTCAGTCTAGGTTTGATAACCTTCAAAGTCATCATAACACTCTCTTATCTGATCATGAGAAACTTTCTTATGAATTTCTTCAAAGAAAGCAAGATCTTGAGAAGCTAAGAGTGAGTTATGAAGATCTTCAGAAGGAGCGCGATTCATTACTTGCTCAACAAATCAGCACTTCTCAGGAAGAATTTGTTCCTCCATGCTTAAAGTGCATTGAACGTGAATCTGCTAATTCTTCACCTGAATGTTCAAATGCTTCAACTGTTACAAATTCTTCACCTGCCTCTGCTATCACTAATTCCTCATCTGAGGACATTGCTAGTATCACTGACGATGCAGGGCTGAAGGAATTGTACATGACAGGCATGTACAAAAGCCTCAAAGGGCATCAGATTCTTTGTGATGTGCTCAAAAAGCAGATCCTCAACAGAAACCCTAGGAAAGAGGGTATTGCCTTTGAGAGGAAACTTAATGCTGATGGAACGTATTGGAAGCCTGAGCAGTACCCCACAACCTCATGGGTTGCTGCAAAGGGACCTCCAGTTGATCCATCCAAGTTATCTGGCTTTACATGTGAATCTCCTCAATCTTCTGATGAGTCATTTGACTCCAACTATAAACTGTTCAAAAATCAGAATGGTGAAGTATTTGCTAGATATGTTGGGACTAACTGCAGGAACGGTTCCCCTATGAAGAAAATCTGGGTTCCCAAAAGTTATGTTGAAAGTCTTCAGGTGAATGTCCTCATGACACCACTTGTGAAGAATAGGAACCCCAGAACAAACTCCTCATATGGACCAAATTCCTCACGGGGATCAAATACCTCAAATGGATCAAAGTTCTCATATGATTATCATCGTGCTAACAACTCTGTTTCGCAGGGTAGAGCTAAGGGCTACGAATATGCACATTATTCTTCAAATCATTATGTTCATAAGTCCTCGAAGAATTTCTCTGCTTATTCATATGCTTACCCTAACCCCTCTTATGTGAAACGAAATGGTTTGGCTTCTATGCCACCATTCTCGTATGGTGCTCGCAGAGTGATGAACTCTTTGCCACCCCTCCAGATGTGGGTGGTGAAGAAAAAGAATTAATCTCTTATGCAGGGTCAGGTCTCCAGACGTGCCTTAACGTCTAAAGAATTTGCTGGGGACCTGACAAAATTGCCTGAAAGGACGCAGGCTAACCATGATGAAATGAACTTTCATTTCACACGTCCTCATACTGCTATATCTGTTTACCGCTTATTGAAATTCATCTAATGAACTTGATATCATATTCTTCACTGATGAAGCATATGAGATTGTAAGTTACACTAATTCATCTGCAGGATGATCAACCCAAAACCACTGAATGGGTCCTCTATAGTGGATGTACAAATCACATGACTGGTGACAAGAATCTTTTGATGGATGCTCCCTTATCACCGTCACATCTGAAGCACATCTTTGCTGACAAAGGCAAAAGTCAGGTATTGGGTCTTGGTAAGGTTGCGATCTCTAAGGATAAACACATGGACAAAGTCATGCTTGTTGAGTCCTTAGGATACAACCTCATGTCAGTCTCAATGCTTTGTGATCTTGATATGGTTGTTGTCTTTGGCAAGTATCACTGTGTTGTGATTATGGAAGTTGACAATTCTGAAGTCTTCGAAGGCTTTAGGAGAGGAGATTTGTATATTGTTGATTTCTCTACAGGACCACAACCAGCCGTGTGTCTACTTGCAAAAGCTTCAGAAGGCTGGCTATGGCATCGACGACTTGGTCATGCAGGCATGAGGAATTTGCACACGCTTGCGAAGAATAAGCATGTCATTGGTATTGAGAATGTCAAATTCCTCAAGGATCACTTATGCGGAGCCTGTGAAGCTGGAAAAATGACCAAGGCCAAGCATCCAGCGAAGACTATCATGACCACTACTCGTCCATTCGGATTGCTTCACATGGACCTCTTCGGACCTAATCATTACTCAGCAGTCACTAATGATGCATCTCTATATGGTTTTGTCATTGTTGATGATTACTCTCGATATACATGGGTACACATTGTTACTTACAAACATGAAGTGCAGGAAGTCTTCAAATGTTTTTCCTCGAGGGCTTCAACCAACTTTGGTGTGAAGATCAAGCACATCAGAAGTGACAATGGAACTGAGTTCAAGAATTCCGGTCTTGATGACTATCTTGATGAACTTGGTATTACTCATGAGTTATCTGCTCCCTATACTCCTCAGCAAAATGGCGTCGTGGAGTGCAAGAACAGAACTCTTATTGAGATGGCTCGCACTATGCTTGATGAATACAAAACGCCTCATCGTTTTTGGATTGGTGCAATTGATACTGCGTGCCACATCATCAACAGAGTATATCTTCACAAATTCTTCAAGAAGACGGCCTATGAACTCCTCACTGACAAGAAACCCAATGTGAGTTATTTCAAAGTCTTCGGTGCTAAATGTTGGATTAGAGATCCTCACCACAATTCTAAATTTGCACCGAAAGCACATGAAGGTTTTATGCTTGGTTACGGAAAGGACTCGCACACCTACAGAGTCTTCAACATCGCTCTTCACTAGATTGTTGACACTGTAGATGTGCGGTTCGATGAAACTAATGGCTCGCAAAGAGAGCACCTACCTTCTGTGTTAGATGAACCAGCACCTAAGGATTCTATCAAGTTCAAGGCAACTGAGGATGTCATTCCTACTGAAGAATTTGCTAAAGAATTCATTCCAGTTCATGAAGAACATTGAGCTGATACACCTGAAGAAAATGCTGAGGAAAATGGTGCTGAAGAAAATGCTGATCAAACTCCTCAGCGACAACCAGCTCATCCTCGTGTTGCAAGAGAAGTGCAAGTGGAGAAGATCATCGATGACATTAGAGCGCCAGGTCCTCTCACACGCTCAAAAGCTTCACATTTATCTAACTTTTGTGGGCACTATGCTTTTGTCTCTATCACAGAGCCCACTAAGGTAGATGAAGCATTTTTGGAGCCGGAGTGGATTCAGGCTATGCAAGAAGAATTACATCAGTTCGAGCTCAACAATGTTTGGGAACTGGTCAAACGTCCAGATCCTCGCAAGCATAATATCATTGGCACAAAGTGGATCTACCGCAACAAGCAAGATGAAAATGGCCTTGTGGTAAGGAATAAGGCACGACTGGTAGCTCAAGGCTACACGCAGGTTGAAGGAATTGATTTCGATGAAACTTTTGCACCTGTTGCTAGACTTGAGGCTATTCGCATATTACTTGCTTATGCTAATCATCATGATATCATCTTATATCAAATGGATGTGAAAAGTGCATTCCTCAATGGTAAGCTTGAGGAAGAAGTATATGTTGCTCAACCCCCAGGTTTTGAAGATCCAAAGAATCCTGACAAAGTCTTCAGACTTAATAAGGCCCTCTATGGCCTCAAGCAAGCCCCTCGGGCGTGGTATGATACATTGAAGGAATTCTTCGTGAAGAATGGCTTCACACCCGGTTCACTCGACCCTACTCTCTTTACTAAATCTTATGATGGTGAACTGTTTGTGTGCTAAATATATGTTGATGATATTATCTTTGGCTGTACTGACCAACGTTATAGTGATGAATTTGCCTATATGATGAGTGAAGAATATCAAATGTCTATGATGGGAGAGTTGAAATTCTTCTTAGGTCTTCAAATTCATCAACAGCGCAATGGCATATTCATATCTCAGGAGAAATACCTCAAAGATGTACTGAGGAAATTCGGCATGCAAGATTGCAAAGGCGTCAAAATTCCTATGCCCACAAAAGGCCATCTATGCACTGATGAAAATGGTATTGACTTCGATCACAAGGTATACCGCTCCATGATTGGTTCTTTATTGTACTTATGTGCATCTAGGCCAGATATAATGCTTAGTGTTTGCATGTGTGCCCGATTTCAAGCTGCACCGAAGGAATCACACCATAAGGCTGTAAAGCATATTCTTCGATATCTAGCTCACACACCAACACTAGGATTATGGTACCCCAAGGGCTCTACTTTTGATCTCATTGGATATTCTGACTCTGACTATGCTGGTGATCGTGTGGACCGCAAGTCAACTTCTGGCACTTGTCATTTCCTCGGACGATCTTTGGTCTGTTGGTCCTCGAAGAAACAGAACTGCGTATCACTGTCTACTGCGGAAGCTGAATACATTGATGCTGGCTCTTGCTGTGCTCAACTGCTTTGGATGAAGCAAACACTCAAGGACTATGGCATCAACATGAAGAATGTGCCTCTCCTCTGCGACAATGAGAGTGCCATCAAGATTGCTCACAACCCAGTTCAGCACTCGAAGACAAATCACATTCAGATTCGTCATCATTTTCTTCATGATCATGTGTTGAAGGGCGACATCTCCATCGAACACGTGAAGACTGAAGAACAGCTAGCTGATATCTTCACTAAGCCCTTGGATGAGAAGAGATTTAGCAAGTTGCGGTGTGAGCTAAATATCTTAGAATCTTCGAACGTTCTTTGAAAAGGACACACATCCTAACACTTATGCAAAATTGATGACTTAGATGTGCAACACATGAAGAAACGTTTTTCTTCAATCAATGAAGAATAACACTCTAAGTGTGAAGAAATTAATGAAGAATTTGATTCTTAGAGCCCTATGACAATTGTACGCGGTGTCTGAAATCATCATTCTTATACGGTGGGTCACGCCACCACAAAAAGTTGAAAACCTTTAATTTGAGTTTTTCCTCAGTTTTGAAATTCTTCAGTTTTTCAAATTCTTCAACTTTGCAAAATCTTCACTGTTTCCTTTGTTTTTCTTCATTGGCTATATATATATATATATGAGTTTATGTCCTCTACAGCATTCATTTATAGCTATTTCTTCAAGTTTTTTTTTGCTAAGTGAATGTGATCGGACCCTTCCCCCTCTATGCTATACTCAACCCAATCTATTCACAAATTCTTCATATGCGTTCTATTTGAAACTCGTACAAAATCTTCACTGTGTCCTTGTCAGCTGAAGAAATTGCGAACGAAACTTTAAAACAAATCTTATCCAAATTTTCGGTTTTGCCGCTCAAACCGTTCCGCATCCCATGATGCATTATTTTACTCACCCACGATCGTACACGATCTCCACTACACAGTACGTGGGTGACACATGTCGTGAGAAGGAGAATGGTCAGGGGCAAGTTCGTCCTAAATCTTCGGGCGAACAGTTTTTCACTGCCTCTATAAATACCCCTCTCTCCATCCTCACTTCTTTCACTCCGCTCGACCTCTCTCTCCCGCTCGAGCTCCTCAAAACCTAGCGCCGCCGCTAATCCATCGTCGCCGGTGAGGAAGAGCTTCGCTGTCTCGACCTCGTCGCCGTCGTACTCACGCCGACCGCGGGAATCTTCACTCCGCTGCCGCCATAACTGTCTTCCTCCGCCGAGTTAGGGCAAGGAAGATCTAACCTGACGAACTTCCCATCTGTTCTTCTCAGTTCGTCGTGTTCTTCACTTCGGGTAATTAAAAGTTACTTTTATTACTCGCGTTGATTCTCAAGCTTTCCTGAAAATCTTCAAAGGTGTTTATTCTTAAAATCTTCACACATATGAACACCACACGCATCATATGATCTTGAACTGTTTCTCTAAGCAATCATTTTCTTTAAGATTCCCTAATTGTGTGGATCTTCGATCTGTACAACTCTGGAACCTAAGACAAGAATGCTTAGTGAAATTCCTCAAGGTTCATCTGGTCAAATTCCTCAAAACTTGTTCTTTTCGAAAAACCTTCTCAGAACGCATATGACCTCTCCGAATTCCTCGCACCTGTACTCTGTTCATAGGTACTCATGTCTGCTGCTAAATCACTAGGTTCTCATCAACTTAACTCATTTGCAGCGTTCCTCGAAGAAAAACTGCATACTTCTTCAGAGAACTCAATTGTTCAAATTCCTCAACTGAAGAATATGGCATACGGTAAGAAGCCGTAGAAAGGAGGAAAGAAACCTGAGGTTATGACTGCGTTTGAAATCCCTGAGGAAGTTTATGCTGACTATTGCACACCTGATGAAGCAAAATTTGGCAAAGAAAACAAAAATCAGCGCAAAGTACGCATTCAGAAGATTGAACGGAGATGGGCAAGGGAATGGAGGGAATACAGATATGTGACTCCAAAGTACATGAAGAAATTCGCCCTCAATCCTCCATGCCCAAGAGCTCCATTGGCACCTGGCCAAGTAGCTGATCCCACAAGCATCAAACGTGGTGAGGACTTTCCTGAAGAATGGGCTAAGCGTCAAGCTAAATTGGCAAGACAAGCCAAGGAGGCAGTGAAGAAATTCAATGAGGATTATGCCACTGCTACTGCTACTGAGGCCTCGGTCAAACTGAGGAAATCCATGCCAAAGAAGCCTGCTCGTAAGTCAAGTGCTTCACCAACAGCGCCCTCATGGCCAAGTTCCTCAGCAGCGCCCTCACGGCAAATTCCTCACACTGCTACTGCTCCATCAAAGTCCTCAGCTCCTGTGCATCTGGCTACATGTCAAAGGACTGCTGGTTTCTCGATTTCCTCAGGTGTTTCAGCAAGTTCCTCAGCTGCACCAAAATCTGCATCTGGCCCGACTCTGCTCAAGACCAAAGCAACAGCTGGACGAGGTCCTCGGCCAAGTCCAAAGAAGAAACAGGTCGCATTCCATGTGCCTTCTGATGATGAACTTGCAGAAATCATCAGAGACAGACAGGTGAAGGCCGCTAGAGCCAAAGGCACATCTGTGCCACTACTGTTGGATCCGAGGAAAATCCTCGATTGTATTGATCTCTGGCACAAGGATCGAAACACCCCAATGCCTGATTTTCATTTGACCCCTGGACAAAGTCATATGTTGACCCATTTCATCACTGAAGAGAAATGGAAGTTTGAAAAGGCAAGAGAGATTAAGAAAGCTCAATATAGAAAGGAGAAGCTCCTGAAGAAAAACGTTGTCAGAATGACACCTGAGGAACTTCTCCAGGCTCAGTCTAAAATTCAAGCCCTCAGCAATGACTTTGATGCCTACTATGCTGATTGGCAAGGAGCCAAAGTCAGATTCGTCAACCTAACGAAGAAATTCACCAATCTTGCTGCCCCAACGCAACATGAAATTCCTCAGGCTAGAATCTCAGCTCAGCCGACTGAAGAACATGCCAGCACCACTGATGAAGTTCAGGCTGCTGATGAACATGCCAGTTCCAGGGCTGATGATCCCATTCCAGCCGCTGAAGAAATTGCCAGGGCATCCACTAGTGGTGCGCCTGAAGAAACTGAAGAAGTCAGGGCAACTGCATCAGTTGCGCCTGAAGAAAATCAACCAGATTCCTCAGCTCCATCTGCACCTACACCAACTCCAATTCTTCCATGTGCATTCAATGTGAAGAAGACCAAGGCTGCAGAGCGAGCTGCAGTGAAGAAAAGGAAGGCATCAGCTGCGTCAAACTCTTCGGCTGCGAAGAAAATGAAGCCAATGACCAGCTCACTCGAAAATCCAATTGATGCTGTTCCGATTTCCTCCATGCCATCAAAGGACCTTGTTCCTTTTGGAGAAGACTATGAGATCCCAAGCGGATCTGATGAAGAAAATCATTCTGCTGCTTCGTCAGAGCAGATTGATGAAGAAATTGAAGTGGAAGCAATCCCTTCAACCCCAATCATTTCCTTGCCCATGCCTCAGTTCACAGCTGAAGAGGCCCGTGTTGAGGAACTTGAAAAAGATGTGGATATTGGAAGCACAACGCCAGTGATGAACGATGACTTTTGGGAAAGTCAACATCCAAATTCTCCACTCTTCACCCCACTCCAACAGATACCTCAGTCCCCTGCACCAACTATTCAAATGGGCTTTGAAGAAACTCATCCCACTTCATCTGTCCATAAAGAAATTCCAGCCACTAGTGCTGATGAACCTGCTGCTGCTGATCCTCAGACTGCACCTGTTAAGGAACAAGAAATTCCTCAGCCTGAAGAACCTGAGCTCACGATTCCTGAGGTGGTGATGCAACTCACTGACACCCCTCTGCCAAAATCAAAGAATCCGTTCTCAAGCAAACAGAAGTTCAAGGCTGAAGATTTCTTTGCCAAGCACGTATTCTTCACTGATTATAATCCATATGATTCTGCTCGCATAAGGAAGAGGCATTTCTGGACTGCCAGCCAAGCCAATTTCTATTCCTCGGTGCTCTTCAACAAAGACAAAGTCTTCGATCATGCACATATTCCTCATGTGGACATGGAGTCTCTGCCCGGCTTTGAGCCAGTCCTCAGTGTTCTTCACGACGCAGGACTTCTGAATTTCTGCATTGATATCTGTGACTGGAATGAAGAACTCATTCTTCAATTCTATGCAACTCTGCACATCATCGGAGACGCTGAAGACGTGAACTCATGGGTATTAGACTGGATGTCTGAAAATACTCACTACAAGGCACCCGCAACTGAATTGCTTCGTGCTCTACCACTCAGTCCTCCACTTGATGGTGCTCGTTGTATCTACAACGAACCAGAACTTTCAAATCACTATATGCAAGTGCTGATGAAGCCTTTGAAGCCTAGGCAGGCCCCAAGAACCAAATTCCTCGTCAAGGAATTATTGTATGTGCCTCGGACTGTCTATCGAATTCTGACGAAGACAATGAGTCCTATCAAAGGCCACGACTCAAATGATGAAGAAGTCATTGGCATCATGAAGAATATGCTTTTCAACATCATTCATGGCGTTCCCATCAACTTCCATGATTTCTTCATGAGGACTCTGGCCAATATTGCTATGTCACCATTCGAGCTGAAGCCCTATGCTCCTTGGATTATGAGATTCATCAGGGCAAGATCTTCACTGAATTACAAAGCTGACACTCTGAACCACGGTAGCTACTTGCCTCCCATTGAAGTCCTCAAACGGACAGTTTCATCAGCTGATGATAAAGGCAAGGCCGCTACTGTGATCGATGAAGGCATTTGTCCATTGGATGGTCAATTTCGCAAGGTTGCATCTTACTCTACCAATGATGATTCTGCCACACATGACTCTGCCGCAAATACCTCAGCCAAGCAAAATCCTCAAGCCACAGCACCCAGGGCGATGACTGACCGTGAGTTACTCCTCAGTCTTCATCAGAAGGTTGATCGCAATCATAAATGGGTCAAGCATCAGTTTGGTTCAATTCTTCACAACATGACCTCAACACACAATACAGTGAAGAAAAACCAATACTACCTCCATGAAACCTTCAACCGTACTGGGCTATTCTCTCTCATGTCTACAGCGCTGCAGATCTGAAGAATATGGGTCTCAAGGAAGAATTTGACTGGTCTGCACCTCCACCGAAGAAATTCAAGAAGGTCAAAGTTCCTTCCTTAGTGGCCAGCTCTTATTCTTCATCGTGTGACACTGATGAGTATGAAGACTTGGACGACACTGCGGCAGGCCCTACTACAACAACCGACCCCAACAACGCTGGCGCTCCTCCATCAACTTGATATTCTTCAGGGGCGTTAGTCCTCAGTTTCAATCCTTTTGGTCATTTGATGACAAAGGGGGAGAAATCTAATTTAGTCTTCAAGCGGGTTTATATTAAGGGCATTTTGTTAAGTTACAACTCTCGTTCTTCTGAAACTTCTATTTGGATCGAGTTGTAATCTTAAACCCGATGGTGCGCTGATACTTTTGTTGCATTATGCTTTGCATGCTTATTCCTTATTAATGACATTGCACGCATGCTGAATCACATCAGGCACCATATTTCATCATGCATTTCAACTTCTTCATATTATATATCAAATGCGTGTATGAATTACAAGATATAGGGGGAGATCTCCATGATTCAACTCTTCAAATGTGCATTGCCTCAAAAGCAAATTCCTCACTATGCACATCTTCAGGGGGAGTTCTACTATATCTTGTAATCAAATTCCTCAATATCAGTGTATACACTTCATATGTTTATCCCCGTTGAAAACTTAACCTATGTTGTCATCAATCACCAAAAAGGGGGAGATTGTAAGTGCATCTAGTGCCCCTTAGTGATTTTGGTGTATTGAAGACTTATAGGTTAAGGGACTAATGTGTTTGTGAGTGTACACAGGTCTATAAGTCTATGAGGAGTTTGATATTTACAGAGAAAGTCGACCCCTAAAAATGAAGTTCTTCAACTGAAGACTTTGATATTCTGAAGACTTTCTGAAGATTTTGAAAGTGAAGAAATTGGTGTGACCTTGAAGACTTAGTATTCGTTTGAGGAACATGAAGCGTGAAGACTTTTGTTTTTGTAGTTTCATTTTCTCTTTCTTGAGTCATAGGAAACACCGTACTGTTAAAGGGGGTCGAGGAAATACTAAGGAAAATTTTCCGTGTGATGCTCAACTCAAAATCCTACACCTACCAATCCCTTCGAGTGAAGCCTTTGGAAATCTCATACAGTTCAGTCACTTTCTTCAATGACAAAGACGAAGTTCTTCTGGTCACTGATGAATTTGTTCTGACTGAGGAGTTAGGAATTCGTCAGTGCGAATTACCTACACAGTGAGGTACATGATAGCCCTGAGGAATTTGAGAGTCAAATTTCTGACCGTTGCTGTGCTGCGCGCGAGCTGTCCCAAAATATCTTATCCACCTAACGGTCATATCGAGGGGCATTTATGTCTTAGCATGTCGGGCTGCTCCCTAGGCTATAAATAGCCGCCCCCTACAACCACTAGCTGGTTGGCTGCTCCGAGAGAACTTGACACTTGTCATTTGAGAGCAACCCATCCTCCGAGGACTTTGAGCGAAAATCATCGAGTGAGGAAAACCCAAAACCAAACCCCTACAAACCCAAAGTGATTGAGCATCACTGAAGAAATTGATCCTGCGTGGATCCGACGCTTGTTACCTTTGAAGACTGTGCTTCTTCCAGACGGTTAGGCGTCAAGGTCTAGAGCATCCAAGAGGAATTGTGGATCGCCGAGTGACCAAGTCTGTGAAGGTTTGGAAGTCGCCTGAAGACTTACCACGAGTGATTGGACAAGATCTGTATGATCTTAGTTCAAGGAGAATACGGTGAGGACTGGGTGTCCTGAGCTGCGTGCTCAGCGACTGGGTGTCCGGGACTGTGTGTCCTCGAGTTTAAATACTCAGCCGCTCTAACCAGACGTACAACTGAGACAGCAGTTGGAACTGGTCTACCAAATCATTGTCTTCACCAACCTAACTGGTTCTATTTCCTCAACTCTTTCATTTCCTCATTACTGTGTTGAGTGTTTATTCATATCTGTGTTTGAAGACTTTGACTGAAGACTTTCTCAATTTCCTCAGTTCAATTTCTTCAGTCTGTTTGTCTTCATCTTGTGTTATCCTGTGATTATGCTTTCTGTACTCTGTGGTAGTCTTTATTTCATCATGATGACCATGCTTGTATTCTGTTATGATTACTTCTGAGTACTTATTCCGCTGCTAATAGTTCTTCGCTAGGAATTTCCTCACCGGCAAATTCCTCAGTGAAGAATTCATAAAAATCGCCTATTCACCCCCCCTCTAGTCGACATAACGCACTTTCACATCGACGACAAATGAGACTGGCAAGATCTATGCAGTGATTCCTCTAGAAGACGAGATGGCGGGGCGGGTCCTTCAGTGTGCGCAGGCGGTGCATGTTATAGGACGCATAGACCGGATGGTATTAAGATCTCTGGATTATATTGTGTCTATTATGCAGACAAGGCACATTTGTATTGGTGTAGGTGTAGCGACTTTGTTCACCTAGAAGGCTACTCATAGTGGAGAGTATCATATACTAGTATCATAATCATATACTAGTATCATGCATATGATACTAGTATATGATACTACCTCCATAGTGCATAGTATCATCGAGTAGTATCATAGATGATCATATTTATTGTCATGCATGACACAAAGTAGCATAATATTTAATATGATACGGTATCTACCTATGTTACTCTAACCCTCTCTCTCTCTTCTTTAATTCTTTACCACATCAGCGTGTTTGCTATTCCCGAGTGCATGATACCCGATATGATACCACCACTATGGCTAACCGAAGGGGGCTTCGGGTTGATCCTTTTATTAATTTTATCAGTCTTTGATGAATAATTAATAAAATGGTTGTGTGCATCATGCTGATGCAGAGACCGGGGATAATCCTCCTTTTCAAAAAAAGAACTGCCCGAGCGCCGCACGTGCAAGGACTAAACTAACCTAAAGTATTAACCAAAGCGAAGGCACCTGAATTCCCTTCCCGTCACTGATCGCCGGAGCGGCTGGTAGAGGGGAGGAAAATCTACGGGCTCGCCCTATGGAGGTAGAATTCGCCCTAGCCGCCTAGGGCGGTCGCTGTTGGGTAGTGACATACCCCATTCTACTCCAATTCAGAGTAGTGTGCTATGGTTTTGTTCAATCATTTAATCTCAGCAATCTAATATTCCTTTCGTTCAGTGCTAGATACATCCGTCTGAGCATCAACTAATTCTGGACTGAGGAAGTATATATTTTTAGTATTTTGGTTGGGGACTAACATTCCTACTAGCTAAGTGTTAAGTTCTTTTTTCAGGAAATGGATGCGTAGTACTCCAATTCTAATGAGTTGTTAACTTAACTGCATTGAGTCGAAGGGAACTACTATAGAAAGTGGAATAAGCTACAAGCCATAACACTATGAGCTTTTCTTTAGATAACATTAATCACACCAGCTTTTCCTCATGGGAGGGTAAAGGAAATAGGAATGTATGAAATCTATCCCAATAAAAAATGCGGAAAGTTGTCAACTAGAAACCTGTTATCACTCTCTTCTTTCGATCGTCCCATCAGTTTCTTGTAAGCCTGCTTCCTCCGATCATCGGTTGCGGCTAACTTCTCTCTCTTCATCTCTCTGAGTTCGCTTCGTAGTCCTATCAGAACCTTTGTCTACTCTTTCGTATAAATACGTTGATCTGCCAGCCAACCGAAAGTAGATAACCACATTGTATGATCTAAGGCAACTCTCTGTTATAACAACGATTTCTTATTCATTCAGGGCGCCCGTTCATATGTTTTTAAAGAAAGGATACCTTGTGATTCCAGATTTCAATAGAGATTTGATTCCTCACATCTAAGGGAAGACATACAGAAATGCACAGACACACTATATTTAGACTACCTTGTATATTACTACAAGCTTCTCTTTTAAACTACCTTGTATATTGCTGAAATAATATTTTGATACAATCACCAATTATAGAAGTTGTCATGCAAGACGACACATCGCCGACTATTGACAATCGAATCTAATTTAAAACAACTCAGTAAAAGAGATATAATCTAAAACAAAAATTAACTATGTGACGAGCCACTCGATTCACTTTAATCTTAACTAGAAGGGTTGGCGTGCTTTGCCGCGCCATTGTTGTTGTTGATTTTTTTAAATGCTCACCCCGTATCAAAATATAAGGTGTATTACTTTTTTGAAAAGTCAAATCTTTTAAGTTTGATCAAGTTTGTAGAGAAATATATCAAAATTCGTAATATCAAATCGGTATGATTAGATTCATCATGAAATGAATTTCCATACTTTTTTGTTTAATATTGTGTGTGTCCATATTGTTTGCTCTGGGATTGCTGATAGTTAAAGAAATTTGACTTTCCAAAAAAATAATACCACTTATATTTTGGAACGGATGGAATATTTAGTTTGGCGGGTTGGGGAGATGGTGGAGTGCGTTTTATTTTTGTTTATAATACTGTGATTTGATGGGCCTTTTGTGCTGTAGTTATATGTTATCCGCTAACCAACATATATTTATGAGGAGAAATTTCCGCGTCGGTGACTGCATGTACTATATTGGTGCTACAATATCACATGGTGACGTTGCTTTTCTCTCATATGGTGATGCTTCTTTTCTCCGATATCACATGGTAGGAGGGTGCGCGGGATTGATTTAAAAAACCGTTGTCTGATCAAAATCGTAAACCAAATCCAAAATTAAATAACTCAATTGTGTGAAGATGCTTCAAAATGGGAACATAGGGAATTGAAAGAACTGAATGGGAGAGCCCTTGAGAAACTGTTGACCCGGTCAAAATCGGGCAGACCCAATTTTAAATTCAAGACCTTAAAAATTAGGAAGCATAGTGTATAGTATAAAAGAATAGAATGAGATAACATTGATAAATTGTTGACCCGATCCCAATTGAAGACCTCAATAGAATGCAGGCTCTTTAAAACTAGGGAGCTATTATAGAGGACTAGGAGGGTTGGCCGCGCTTCGCTGCGTCTTTGGTGTTGTTGAGATTTCACAAAGATAAAAATTGATTTGACTTATGGGGAGGATGATGAAATGTGTTTTCTCTTTTTATATAATGGTGGTGTTTTAGTGGGTTTTCTTGACGGTGTGATTATGTGGTACCTACTAATCAACCAATACTTATTTGAGTTTCTTGCGTTGGCGACCAAATGAACTATATCAATGCTACAATGTCATATGTTAGCATTTTTTTTAATAGTGAAAGAGTGTACGAAGTTGATGTGTTTCTATTAGTTGGTTGCTGCCGATTAATTTGGGAAATCGTTGACTCAATTAAAATCGTGAATCAAAACCAAATTGAATACTTCAACTGACTTGTTGATAAATAGATGACCTGATGAAAATTATGAATTAAATCCAAAATTAAACACCTCAATAAGATTCAAAATTAGGAAGCATAGTTAATTACAGTAGATGATTTTCATGGTCTTGAAATTCAGCTGCAAATTCGAGACACGGATAACCTCTTTTCTTCAAATGAATTAAGGTGGATCTGCAACTAGTCTCCATAATAATGGGTTCATGTGGAGGAACAACAGTATAAAAATCTAACACGCGTGCGCGCTTCGTGTACACTCGGACAGCTACTAAGAAAATCCCATCCCATGCCAACAAATTTTTAAATAAAGAAGTGGTTTCCCCAAAAGCATAAAACATGCCTGATCATTTACTTTTGTTAGCACCTCAGGCGTCAAAAAACATACATTTACGGGATAACATTTTGTATCATATACATAATTCTTTTTGGCAAACGATGTAGAGTTTCACATGCATGCAAAGTGCTATAGGCAAAACAGAAAATGATGCTTCAAAAAAATATATTTTTGGGGAACATTTTAAAGCTTTTCCCATGAATGTCATTCAATCATGAAACTTTACACGCAGATGAAACATTCAACAATTCTAGTTCTAGTAAACAAATAAGAGAATTACTTTTTTTTTCAGCTTACTGTCCACCCCAAGTACATATATTCACCCGAAAGCAGGACGCTTTCGGCAAAACAACAGGAAAGACCAAAATTCTCCAAAAACAAAGAGGACATGTTTAGGAAACATGAGTTAGTACTATAAAATCATGTCATAGGCGACCTTGTTGCTTGTGTCTAAAACACATTACAAATTTTCTTTTGAAACCAAGCAAGGCACCTGAGGAAAACAACCCTTCGCTGTAGGTACAATACTGACTAAACGGTAGCACTGAGCTACAAAGCCGAAATATTCCAATAGCCCGTTCAGCCTAACAACAGCAGCAGGCTTATACTAAGAGCAATAAGATAATCCAGTCAAAGCAGCAGGCTCATGTTAGGAAATCTCAACAGTAATCGCTCGAATACCCATGCAGCGGCAACACAAAACTAGTCCTCCCCAACACCGTGTGCCCAACGTACACGGGACAGAACGGACTGTCGGCAAAGCAAAGCGAAACCAAACACACAGAAAGCTTCGAGTAACTAAAACAATCTCAAATCATTGGGAGTACTAAAAAGACAGTACTGGATAGGTGGATATATTAAGGGTTGGATAAACGAGTCATGACAGGCCAAAGTACCCAAACGGCACTAAACAAAAGCTCCCCTAATGTCCTTCAGCTATGGCATGGGGCCAGAGCCTCACAAGTTCTTTTTAGACTTTCATTCATTCATGTGCTCTCTAATGATGGATCAGGTAGACCAACAAGGAGCAAGACTTTCAACGGCTTCTTCTAGGCGCTTGGAGGGAGGCGGCCTCCGGTCTGGTGAAGCATGGCGTCGATCTCGTCGCCATCTTCCATCTCGAGCTGAAAGAGTGACAATAAAAGAAGATTCAGAAACCAGAAGGTGGGTTATTGGTTGAGGAATTGTAAAGGTGACCGCACATACCTCATCAGGGGTCTGCTCGGCTCGGAGCCTGCGGCCGTCAAACAGGAACGCGATAGCTTTCATATCAACAGACTGGCGGTCGCAGTAGGCATTCATCAGCTTCTTCAGCTGGGTAGATCTCTTGATGCGAAAGAACACCTCATTGCCATCCTACACACAAGGGATCAGAAAGGTGAGACAAGGCACCAATGGAGTAAGGAAATTATTAAATATACAATGATGCGTAAAACACAACATCATCCTACTACAACTACTGAAATCAACAACCATGAGGGCATACTTGCATAAATCAGTGCATTCTTTCAGTTTAGTCACTTTATGTAGTCTGTTTTTACCATGAGGTGCTTCTAATCAATATCAAGCAATTAGAGCACTACCTTTTCTGAATTTTGAAAGATGTTATGACAACATGTTGATAAATTAGAGCAGTACAACAATTGTAAAAAAAACTTGTAAGATGAAACCAAGGATGAAAATGGAATCCGATGCTTTTGTATTTCACACAAAATAAATATCTGATGCTTTGTTCACTAAACAGAAGTACCACAAAATAAACAAATACACTACAAGCATATTGTTAAGACAATTCTTCAAATCAAACCACCCCATTATTTGGTTTTGATGGCTTTGCCAACTTGAAGTAACTAAAATATGTCTATAAACTGGTAATGTTGTGCCTTGGATATTATACTTAAATAGTAACTGAATAGAGATGCTTAAAACAAAACTTTTGCCTAGCTATTTGGTCTGAAAGTGTTCCCTTCCTGGTAGCCACTTCACAACTACTCCCTCCTTCTCAAAATAAGTGTCTCAAGTTTGTACTAAAGCAAGTACAAAGTTGAGTCACTTAATTTGGGACGGAGGGAGTACACATTACCAACAGTGACCAATTCTCACTGTTGACAATTTGGATTCAATCACCTTCATTTGATAAAAGATGTTCAGCAACACTACAGTTGTCCTAATTTAACAAGAAAAAAACAGAAGCCTCACACTGTCCTTAAACTAGCAAGCATATTGTCAAGACAAATTTTCAAACCAAACAACTTCAAAAAAATTGGTCTGGAAAGCTTTACCAACTGATCACTACCAGCATCCATCTATTGACATTATACTAACAGAATAAAGATGTTTCAAATGAAACATTTGCCTAACTATTTGGTGCAGATAAGTGTCCGTTCAGGCAGTCACTTCACAACTGTAGATTACCACAGTGACTACTAACATACTAAATTCTTTGTTGAGACTTTTTGCCACCAGAAGCTGCATTCAATCACCTCCATTTGATAAAAGAAGTTCACTAGCACTACAAATTTTGCCACCAGAGACTGGACTCAATCACCTTTATTTGATAAAAGATGTTCAGCAACACTACAGTTGTCCTAATAATAAACCAGAAAAAAAAGGCTCACACTGTCCTCCTTAAATTAGCAACCATATTGTTAAGACAATTTTTCAAACCATACAACCTCAATTTTTTTTGTTTGGACACCTGTCTATTGACATTATACTAACAGAATAAAGAAGTTTAATATGAAATTTTGGCTAACTATTTGGTGCAGACAAGTGTTCCTTCTGGCAGTCACTTCACAACTGCATATTATCAACAGTGAGCAATAACATACTAAATTCTATGTTGAGAGTTTTTGCCACCAGAAACTGGATTCAGCCACCTTCATCTGATACAAGAAGTTAACTGGCACTACAATTGTCCATATGAAACCAGAAAAAAACATTCACTGTCCTTGCATAACAAAATTGTATGAACAATTTAGCATGCACAAGGAGCTCACTGACAACAGCATACAATGGTTGCACAAAACGTAACTACCTGACAAAAGACACTGTTGAGCAGACAAAATGCCTGCACAGAAAACACATCTTATTGCAAAATATTCAAAACAATTCAGGTGTTGGGTTCTAGTGTTTCATCTTGCTACTGTTGCCCCATTGTTTACTTCCAACAGAAATTCAGCATCAAACAACTAGCGCTATGTGCAGATTTCTCCTTCTCCACAGTTCAATCTTAACATCACGCAGGCTTGTCAATCCACTACATGTACACAGTACGCCCGCGACACCACGGCCGGGCGATAGCGCATATCATACCAACAACGAATTTCTAGGACAACAGCGGCCACACAACACGCCGATCCCACTCAAATCGACACGATTCCGCCATCTATGTCACAAGCCACACCATGGACACCCAGGGGCACACGGCCATCGCGACTAGGGCAATCTGAATAAGAGCACAGGGGAGGCAGGCAGAGAAGGAAGGAACGGGGGAACAGACCTGGCCCTTGACCTTGAGGTTGATGTGGGCGCCGCCGCCTTCGCCGCCTGCGCTCGCCGGCTTCTTGTCCTCCTCCCCGCCCGGCGTCGACATCTCCTCGGCCTCTCGCGCGGCGTGGGATTGATCTGCAGCAGCGTCGGCGCGAACGAACGAGGAAAGTCCGGCGATCGCGGCTGAGGTTTGCTCGGGGTGTGCCGCCGGGAGCAGGCGGACTCGGCGGATCTTATAGGGCGGCTGCTCAGAGCCGGATTTGATAACGGGCCCTCGCGTCCGCGATCCCTTCCCCTTCCTCCAAGCCTGCGTGTGTGGGCCGCGTGGCTCCGCGCGTCCGATTGGCGGGCCGCCCGTCCGTCTGTCGCCTCGTGGGCCGCGTGTGCGTGATTTGCACGCGGGGAATCGGGACAGATGCCGGGTCCCACCGACCCGTGCGCCTTTTGGGTTGTGGAGTACCTTTTTTGTTTTTCCTTTTGGGTTCTGGAGTAAGTTAGGCTGCGTTTGGCAGCAAAGTTTTTTCAAAGTTTTCTGATAATACTGCGGTTTCTGAAAAAAACCATGGTTTTGAATACTTTGCTGCGTTTGGCATCAGAAAAAACCGAAGTTTTGTAAACCACAATATGCCAGAAACCATGGTATTTTTGCGGTTTCTGGAAAACCTCTTTTTTAAAAACAGAACGGAGAGAAATCGTCGGGAGATCGCAGTTGACCTTGTCGTCTACGTCGAGATAAGAATACCAGCTGCGATCCGATCCTATTTTCCCTCTTTCTGTTATATGGAAACCCCTGGTTCTAGCCAATCCCATCCTATTTACGAGTAGTAGGTCTCTCAGGTTCTTTCTTCCAGCCGGCGTCCCGTGCAAGTCCCGTCTCTTCTCTGCAGCGCCATGAGCGAATCAAGCGGAATATATATAGGTGGACTATTTGAAACCTTCAATGCCAGCAGCCCAAGCATGTAGGTGCATCAGGGGTAGCCTACAGTTCCTAGCATCTAGGTCCGGCGGATGTGTGCATGGCAGCTGCATGCAGCCAGCCGCCGTTTGCAGCCGCTAATTACTCTCAGTCAATCAATCATCCACACTAAAATACTTGGTCAAAACTTTGGTAAAACAGCACCAACCAAACACATGTAAAACTGAGAAAAACATTGTTTTAAAAAACTGTAGTATTCAATGCCCACCCAGAAGAATACTCCGGTTTTCAATTACCACAGTTTTAAAAATACTTTGCTACCAAACTAAGCCTTACCGTTTCGCCTCCCTGACCAGGAGAAAACACAGCGTCAGTTCGTGTCTGTCATTCTAATTTTTTTAAAATACTAACGGCCACACGTGTGGTACTATTGCAACTCGCCCACACGCTTGAATCGCCGTCCATTCAAATTTGCACGAATCTTGACACGGTGAGACAGTTTTTGTGTTCCACGTAGGACAAGGCCGGTGTGTGGTGTTTTCTCAGTTTGCCCGCATGCCGTTTCTCCCTCGGACGAGACCGGTTGCGAGTCAGCGCGTGCGGTGGAACTGTCGTCGCGCCTGCACGCCGCGCACGACTTCTGTTCCTAGTCTCCCACGAGTGGCCATTTCCCCCCTCAGCGGTGCTGCGGTTTCTCCCCATCCCCTTCATTACTCCCCAACCCACTTGTCATTGAATTGTCACGTCAGATGTCCTAGTGTGAGGACTTAGTCGTGGAACCATCACAACGAGATTAGCTTAAAGGGGTTAAACCGACAAAGGATACTGTGAGTTTATACTGGTACGGCCCCTTGCGGTGAAGGTAAAAGCCTACAATCCAGTTGTGCTGGAATTGATGGGGGTTTCGATGACCAAGGAGTGAATCCGCTTTGCCTAGCTCTCGAGTTTTTGTTTCTTATCCTTGAACCGTCGTCAGGTCGTCCCTTTATATACACAGGTTGACGCCCGGCGGTTTACAAAATCCCGGCCGGCTCATACACGTGTCTGGCTCGGTTTCTACTCTTTCCTACCTTACAACACAAGTTACACATCATATGGCGGTTTATGTCTATGGGCCCTAATCCGCTTTTGGGCCCTGGGCCTCTAAATCTTTATAGTAAAGCGCCATACTCCTTGTCTTCATGTGCTTCAATATGGATAACTCATTACGGGTATAACCCGACCCCATCTGTGCAGTTTATACTCAGTAGTTATATCTCCAACATTAGGCCCCAGATTGATTTGAACCTGTTCATGTCAATCTTCAACACTTAAAAATTCCTTCTTCAACACCTTCGCGTGAACCTTGTAATCCACCATGACGTCATCTTCCAAGATTATAGTAAACCGCCATGACGTCACCTGCTTATTAAAAAAACGTACATACCTCCCCCTTTATTAATGAGCTTACGAAAATCGAGGCGACAGCTCTGTCACATATCCATTCTTTTGGGCTCCTCGACTCTCGCGCCTGTCGCTTATCCCTTCACCTTATAAATAACACCGAGGGTCATTTTTACCTTCCCCCCTCGTGCCTCTTCACTTTTTCTTCCTCCTCCTATCGTCCTAGCGTTCAAGCTCAACCGTCGCCGCCGTGTCTTCGTGCTCGACCTCAACTCCAGCCGCTGCATCACCCTGAGTTTACCAGAGGATCGCGACACCTCTCCCCTGCTCCTGTGACACCGGCAAGTCCTCTTTCCTTCCACCCTAGATCTGTCATTAGGGTTTCTATATCCAACGATGTTCATCAGTGTTCTTCACTTGTTCTTTACTGTCGCATGAATACTTGATAGAAACTTGCCATTTTCCCTACGCGGCCATAACCATAATCCATTTTTCCTCATCACATCATCTCTTTTTTGGTAGAAGATCCCATCTGGACCTTAACTGTTCCGCTGTCACAACTTAGGGTTTCAGAATTTTCTCCCTTTTTTGAACTGCGGTAGATCCAAAATTATAGCATCAATCTGTAAAACCTGTTTGTGCAACACTTAGCAGTTTTTTCACTCATAGATCTCAAAATTGACATCTGCGCGGGTGGTTTAACTTTTAAATCATAACTCGCCAGGTACCATTAGTCCCCTCTTAAACCGCCAACTGCTTATCTCTACAAGCTGATAATGTACATCTCCGGTTTATAACTCTTTCACGCTTTTATACTTCCTGCACCTTTACTTTTAGCAGTTGATCATGATTTCTTAAAACGGCACCAATGTTCCTTCAGGTCTTGTTTAACAAATGGCCAAACAATTTTATGCTTGCAACTGGGTTCCTTCCCGGGTTACGGAAGAGCAACTGAATGGGTGTGTTGCAACCGGCACTTTAGCGAGTAAAGAAATCATCCACTGGAGGGTCCCCGGTCCAGAAAATCCTCCCGAGCCCAAGGATGGAGAGGTGATTGTGTTTGCTGATCATCTGAGTCGAGGATTTAGCCCTCCCGGATCAAAATTCTTCCGTGACGTGCTTTCTAGCTTCCAAATCCGCCCTCAAGATATTGGACCGAACTTCGTGTCCAATATTTGCAATTTTCAACTATTTTGTGAGGCTTATCTGCAAGAAGAACATACTGTTGAGTTATTTAGAGATTTCTTCTACTTAAACCGCCGTACTGAATTTTCGGATGGGCCCAACACTGAACTTGGCAGAGTTTCAATTCAGAAAAGGAAAGATGTCAACTTCCCTCATGCCAAGCATCATAGCCACCCAAAAGACTGGAATCAAACTTGGTTTTACTGTCAAAACATAGCTCCAGCTGACGAGAATCCTCTGTCGGGTTATCGAGCTCACCGGCTTACCTATACACATCCAGTTCCCCAACGACTCACAGCAAAGGAAAGAGCTAAGTATGCACCACAACTTTCAAAGCTCCGAGCCTTTATGGCGAATGGTTTAACCAACATCGACTTTGTCCGCTGTTGGGTCTCTTGGAGTATCTTGCCCTTAAGCCGTCGCCCCGGTTTAATGTGCGAGTACACAGGAAATGTCAAAGATCCTCAGTGGCATGTTGATATTCAGCTAACTGACGAGGAGATTACTGAATCTGTCAAGAAGATGCTGGATGAACCGGTATATGAGTGCAGCAAGACAGGGCTCAATCCTTTCCGTGTTTCCAATAAACTGCCAGCTATAAGAATTGCATCATTCTTGTCTTAATCCGACCCTCTTAAATATTTCTTTATAACTTGTTGTCCATCTTTGCAGGGTGATGATCCGTTCTGGAAGAGGAAACCGCATGATAAACTGGCAAAGTCGCAGGATAAACCGGTGAAAACACCTCACGCTAAGACCAAAGTTACAAAGAAACCTGCGAAGAAGAAAACCGCCGAGTCCCCTGACCTGCCCAATGATGAAGAGCTCAATGACCCGGAGTCAGAGGTAGAACTTGACTCTCTTGGTTCTTTTTTCATACACCTCATTCACAATGATCATTATCAGGATGATGCGGAGGCTAGCCGTGCTGGTGACGTAGAGGTAATTATTCTTTCTTCCGACTCAGATCCTCTGCCAACATCAAAAACCCGTCAAGCAGTCCAGAAAGTAAGATTTTCACACGCTCTAGCTTATTTGGATCCGCACTTTCTTTTGAAGACGCAGCAGCATGAAGCTCGCCGCACAACCCGGCATAGCGGCCAAGTGGTTACTTCCTCCGGTTTACCGAACTCTTCAGTTCGTAAATGCCGCCAAGAGGTCTCTTGTACTTCTGATACACCTTGTCCCAGGGTGGGTTATTTCCGATATACTCTTAATCCGTCTGACTCGAATTACCAGGAAACCTCCCATTCATCTTCTGCCGTGACTCCACAGGGACGAAGCTTCCAACCCTTAAAACGGTTCCTGGGTGAGCAGATTTTGCTAACCCGTCAAACCTTTATATTTTTTATCCTTGCATTGTTCTGATGCAGACTTATTGTTTTCCAGGGCCAAATCCAGAGCCAGAAAGAAGGCTAAAGTGAATAAACCGGCTGAAGACCCCAATCAGGATGAAACAGAAAAGACTCCTGAACCTTCACACCTAGATGCTGACAATATTCCTGATGGCCCGTCATTGCCGGATCAAGCAACTGAAGCTGAACACATGGATATTGATCCATCGGCTCATGCTGATGATCCGCCAAGCCCAGCTAAAGGTGCTAATGATGATGTTGTTGTTACTGGCCTTGGTTATACCTCCCCTAGCAATCCTATCGCTTTATCAAAGCATAGTGTCAAGGAAGAATTTTCTGCTATGGACAAGGGTAAGTGGAAAACATATTTATCAAGCTATGTCCACCTCAACGCCCAAGACATTCATTCTGGATTCTTAAACCGCCTGTACACAAGCCGCGACTATGAAGCCAGTTTAGTAGTCCTGATGATGGAGCGGTATCAGGTAAATATCACTCACTCTGCATAAGTTGTCTTTCCTTATGACCGGCTTAGACTATCAATTCCAGTAGCCCCCAAGGGCCGGTTCATAATATTAATGTGAACTGGGACTTGTAGCAGAACAATATTTAATTTTGCTTGCGTAGCCCCCAGAGACCAGTTTATACCTTGATTTGAGCAAATATGCATTAGCCCCCAAGTGCCAAGTGTATAACTTGTTATGTGCTTGGGACTTAAAATGATAGTTGATAGGAAGCAATATGCATTAGCCCCCAAGTGCCAAGTGTATAACTTGTTATGTGCTTGGGACTTCAAATATGCACTACCAACTTATTAAATGTCTCTTCTAGGCTGATCTGAGCAAAAAGGAATCTCAAATCGCCGACCTTCAAGAAAATATCAAATCCCAGCAAGTAGAAACTTCCAAGGCTAAAGAAGAGCTGACCAGCGCTTTAACAACCATGGAACAACTGAAGGACAACTTTAAAGGCGAATGGGCAGGATGGGATGCTGAAAAAGCAACTCCGCTAAAGCGGGCGAAGGACGCTGAGGCAGCCCTTAACCCGGTAGTAGAAGAACTGACTGGCTTGAAACGACAAATCAATGCTATGACCACTGTTGTCTTTGGTAAATATCCTCTTCATAAGCTTTAAATAAGCAAGATCCATGGAACTACCGGTTTACTAATATTTTGACCATTGCATGTAGCTGTGTTACTCATCTTGGCTCAGATATGTGCAAAAAACTGAAGGCTGCTTATACACTAATAGAGCAATTATATACTGGCGTTCAACGGGTCATCTGCACAGCTTCACATAATAAACTGCCCCCAACTTTAATCAAGGAAACATTGGAAAAATTATCTATGATGCCTGCCGGGCTTGAGGAATTGAAGAAATCAGCTGCTAGGGCCAGTGCTCTTACTGCATTGACTTGGGCCAAGGCATGGATATCTGACCTTGATCCGGAAGATATTGGAAACGGCTATCCAGGCCAAAAAGAGGATGGGTCAGATTTTGATAATGACGACCTCAGGGCCCTGACGAGCGAAATGCGTCCACTGGCAAGCAAACTGGCTGAAGACACTGATTTGTCATTTTACCAGGCGATTTATGATGCCAACAACAAACGGGTTAATGCACCGACTTATGATGTGCAAAATCTTATCCCGCCAATCCGTAAGCATACCTACGCCCTTGATGTTGAACTGTCCACCCTTATAAGTGATGAAGCTGTCTTCCAAGCCTTAACTAGGATTGACTGGGCAACCATTGACTTCCAGCCACTGGGTGGAGAGAAGGAGGATGAACCGACGCAGGATGATCCACAGCCTTCAAGTCAGCCTAGTGACGAATCATAATCTCGAGGCCAATTTAGCTTCTGCACACTGCAATCCATGTGATAAACAATTACCCTTTTGGGGCATCAAAGCGCCTTGTAATAGGCTAGTAAAACACTTGGTCTGCTATGCCATCATGCATATTCACTTTGCATAATACTGTTAATCCGTCATGATTATGCTATGTCTGCTTATGATCCTCAGCAGCTTTATTTAATCATGTTTCTGCATGCAACAAGTTTAAAGTGTCCTGGCGGTTTATCGTCGGACGGGTCATAACACCCAACATAAAACCAGGGTTTATAACCAAGGCTGTACTTTTAAGAAAATATGAAATATATCATACTTGTGACATTGAATCACATCGTTGGTTTACCAACTTATTGTAATAAGGGTGATAACCCAAATTTTGAGTACTGATAACTCCCCCCATGTTTGCCGATTTATAATGAAACCGTGTCGGGTTGTAGTAAACACCGGATTATCCGTATATCATACTAGCGACTTGTAGTCGAAGCCAGACCGGGTCATCAAACACCGGATTATAAACGATCGTGCACTGACAACTTATAGTTGAAAGTCAAGCCGGGTCAATTGACACCGGTCATCTTGTAATTTTGTACTTGGCAACTCAAAAACCAAACCGGGTCAGTAAACACCGGTTTGAACATGAACCTCATCAAAATAAACTGCTAAAAGAAAGATTTGAGAAGAAAACATGCAAAAAGACGAGGCTTTTCATGGGATTCCAAGCCATTGAGTTAAACCATTTTACGAAGCCTTATAAGATGGACCTCTCATTAACCAATCGACATTTTAACTATGACAAGTTCAGGGTCTTTATAAGATTGACTTGTCAAACGTTCGACGGGTCTTACGAGGATTACATGGGCGGAGTGACTTACTTAAAAACGGCAGGATAACCCAGGGTTTTAGGTGAATACACCTGGCTTCCAAGCTTGGATTTTATAGCCTATTACAAGGTTATAGACTCTTTGTTCTTGTAGAAGCAAAGAGCCCCCGAGTAATATTTTGAGCTGTGCTCAATGGGCGCCTATGTTTGAGTTGTGCTTTGCAACAAACTCTCTTTGGCTCCTTATGATTTTGGGTGTGAAGCCTCCAAGTTTTTTTGTGGCTTTATAAGCTGGATTAATAGACAATCAGAACTTTGCTTTACAAACAGAAGCGCCCATGTAACCAAAAAACTTTTTAAGGAAGAACGGCAGAGGCCTTGCTTTAGCAGGGATGCCAATTTATTATATTGATCATAATATATACATTGTCAAGAATATGTACATAATAGGAGCCTGTGGCTTAGGTGTAGTAAGGCCGAAGATGAGCAATATGCCACGACCGGCGGGTCTCCTCCTTCGATTTGCGTGAGTCTTTGTGCTCTCGAACATCGATAAGGTAGTATGACCCGTTGTTCATATTCTTGCTGACCACAAAGGGTCCTTCCCAAGGTGGGGATAACTTGTGCATATCGATCCGATCCTGGATAAGCCGGAGCACTAAGTCGCCTTCTTGAAAAGCTCTGGTTTTAACCCGGCGGCTATGATAACGCCGCAGATCTTGCTGATAAATCGCTGAACAAGTTGTCGCTATGTCCCATTTTTCATCTAACAGTTCCAATGCGTCTTGGCATGCTTGTTCATTGTCCGCTTCAACATAAGCTGCCACCCGAGGCAAGTCATGGCGAATGTCATTGGGAAGAACTGCTTCTGCTCCGTACACCATGAAGAAAGGTGTATAACCCGTAGATCTATTGGGGGTGGTATTAATGCTCCACAATACGGAAGGCAACTCTTCCACCCAACAACCCGGCGTCCTCTGCAAAGGAACCATAATCCGGGGCTTGATGCCTTTCAGGATCTCTTGATTATCTCTCTCAGCTTGACCATTAGACTGGGGGTGAGCCACGGATGACACATCAAGCCGGATGTGCTCACGTTGACAAAAGTCTTCCATAGCACCTTTGGAGAGATTCGTGCCATTATATGTTGTGATGTTGTGTGGAAAACCAAAACGGAAAATCACATTCTTCATGAATTGAACCGCCGTGGCTGCACCACACTTGCTGACTGGCTCCGCCTCTACCCCCTTAGTGAACTTATCAATCGCCACTAGAAGGTGGGTCTTCTTATCCTTGGACCTCTTAAAGGGCCCAACCATATCCAGCCCCCAAGTTGCAAACGGCCAAGTGATTGGAATCATCCTCAATTCTTGAGCCAGAACATGAGCTCGGCGTGAGAACTTCTGACAGCCATCACACTTTTTCACCAAGTCTTCAGCATCAGCATGAGCCGTCAGCCAATAGAAGTCGTGACGAAAAGCTTTAGCTACCAAGGATTTTGAACCGGCATGATGACCACAATCCCCTTCGTGGATTTCACGCAAAATCTCACAACCTTCTTCAGGAGAAATGCAGCGCTGAAATGCCCCCGAGACACTGCAATGATGTAACTCACCATTGATAATAGTCATGGACTTGGACCGCCGGATTATCTGCCTGGCCAAAACTCTGTCCTCGGGTAACTCGCCCCTGGTCATATATGCCAGGTATGCACCATCCAATCAGGGATAGCATGAAGAACCGCCACCAATTGAGCCTCCGGGTCAGGAACAGCCAGATCCTCCTCCGTCGGTAGTTTGACCAACGGGTTATGCAAAACGTCAAGAAAGACATTGGGCGGCACCGGTTTACGCTGAGACCCCAGTCGGCTTAAAGCGTCCATCACTTCATTCTTGTGCCGATCAATGTGCTCGACCTGGTAACCCTTGAAGTGACCAACAATAACATCCACCTCACGCCGATAAGCCGCCATGAGTGGATCCTTGGAATCCCAAGTACCAGAGACTTGATGAGCCACTAAATCAGAGTCCCCAAAGCATCATACCCGGATTAAGTTCATTTCCTTAGCCACCCAAAGACCGTGTAGCAAGGCCTCATACTCAGCTGCATTGTTAGTATAAGGAAACATCAAGCGAAGAACATAACAAAATTTGTCACCTCGAGGGGAAGTAAGAACCCCTCCAGCCCCTGAGCCCTCCAATTGTCTGGACCCGTTGAAGTGAATAATCCAGTATGTGTTATCTGGTTTATCCTCCGATGCCTGCAACTCTGTCCAGTCATTGATGAAGTCCACGAGCGCTTGGGACTTGATGGCCGTACGAGGCATATATTTTAACCCGTGAGGCCCAAGCTCAATGGCCCACTTGGCAACCCGACCAGTTGCTTCTCTGTTTTGAATTATGTCTTCCAAAGGGGCAGAACTGACCACAGTGATGGGATGACCCTGGAAATACTGCTTAAGCTTCCGGCTGGCCATAAAAACCCCATACACCAGTTTCTGCCAATGTGGGTACCTCTGTTTGGACTCAATAAGCACCTCACTGATATAATAAACCGGCCGTTGAACCGGATACTCCTTCCCAGCCTCCTTGTGCTCTACCACAATGGCCACACTGAGAGCCCGGGCATTGGCAGCTACATATAACAACAGCGGCTCTTTATCAACCGGAGCAGCAAGGATAGGTGGCTCGGCTAACTGCTTCTTCAAATCCTTAAACGCCACATTAGCAGCATCACTCCAGATGAAGTTGTCTGTCTTTTTCATCATCTGATATAGAGGGATAGCCTTCTCTCCCAACTGGCTGATAAACCGGCTTAGCGCTGCAATACGACCCGCCAGACGTTGAACATCGTTGATACACGCTGGTTTAGCTAGAGACGTAATAGCTTTGATCTTTTCCGGATTAGCTTCAATGCCCCTGTTAGCCACCAGAAAATCCAAGAGCTTGCTTGCTGGTACACCAAAAATGCACTTGGCCAGATTAAGCATCATCTTATAAACCCGGAGATTATCAAAAGTTTCCTTCAAATCATCTATTAACTTCTCCTCTTTTCTGTACTTCACCAAGATATCATCCACATAAGCATGAACATTGCATCCAATCTGACTATGAAGACAATTCTGCACACATCGTTGATAAGTCGCCTGGGCACTCTTGAGCCCAAAAGGCATAGATACATAGCAGAAGCCTCCAAAAGGAGTTATAAATGTTGTCTTCTCCTGGTCCTTAACTGCCATTTTGATCTGATGATAACCAGAATAAGCATCCAGAAAGCTCAAACGCTCACAACCCGCCGTAGCATCAATAATTTTATCAATACGAGGGAGAGCAAAGGGATCAGCTGGACAAGCCTTGTTCAAATCTGTGTAATCCACACACATACGCCAAGTGCCGTTCTTCTTAAGTACTAGCACCGGGTTAGCTAACCACTCAGGGTGAAAAACCTCCACAATAAACCCTGCTGCCAAGAGCCGGGCTACCTCCTCACCGATGGCCTTGCGTCTTTCTTCATTGAATCGACGAAGAAACTGCTTGACCGGTTTAAACTTGGGATCGACATTAAGAGTGTGCTCAGCGAGTTCCCTCGGTACACCTGGCATGTCAGAAGGTTTCCATGCAAAGATGTGCCGGTTCTCATGGATGAAGTCGATGAGCGCACTTTCCTATTTCGGATCCAGGTTAGCGCTGATGCTAAACTGCTTGGATGAATCGCCGGGAACAAAATCAACCAGCTTAGTCTCATCAGCCGATTTAAACTTCAAGGCCGGATGATGCTCTATAGTTGGTTTTTTCAAGGAAGTCATATCCGCCGGATCAACATTGTCCTTGTAGAACTTCAACTCCTTTGTTGCACAAACCGACTCAGCATAGGCCGCATCACCTTCTTCACATTCCAAAGCGATCGTATGGCTCTCATGTACCGTGATGGTCCCCTTATGACCCGGCATCTTGAGCTGCAGATAAACATAACAGGGCCTTGCCATGAACTTAGCATAAGCCGGCTGTCCAAACAGGGCATGGTATGGGCTCTTGATTTTCACCACTTCAAAAGTCAATGTCTCTGATCTTGAATCATGATCATCTCCAAAAGCATCCTCCAGAGCTATCTTACCAACTGGATATGCCGATTTACTAGGCACCACACCATGGAAAACGGTGTTTGACGGTTTGAGATTTTTATCTGTCAATCCCATGCGACAGAAGGTTTCATAATACATGATGTTGATACTGCTCCTCCCATCCATGAGCACCTTGGTGAACTTATACCCTCCAACCTGAGGCGCCACCACCAACGCCAGATGACCCGGATTATTAACCCGGGGCGGATGATCCTCTCGACTCCACACAATAGGCTGTTCAGACTAACGCAAGTAGCGGGGCACCGCCGGTTCAACAGAGTTCACTGCCCTTTTATGAAGCTTCTGATCGGGCTTGCACAGGCTAGTAGTGAAGACATGATACTGCCCACTATTCAACTGCTTAGGGTTGCTTTGGTAACCTGATTGTTGTTGCTGCTGATTCTCCTGATGATTATAACCACCCTGGTTGCCCTGACTGCCTTGATTGCCATGTCCGCTTTGATTACGTTGAAATCCTGAGCCAGAACTGCCTCCACCATAACCCGGCCCATGAGACACTGTTCCTGAACCAACGAATGGTCCCTGATCATATCGGAAAAGATCCGAGTTTTTGAACTCCCGCATAATAAAGCAATCCTTCCAGAGGTGCATAGCTGGCCTTTCTCGCGTTCCATGCCTTGGGCAAGGCTGGTTTAACAGGCGCTCAGGATTGACACTTGATCCTCCACTCCGTGGGGGCGGTTTACCCTTACGACGCTGACCATTATCCCGCACGTTGGTGTTAGCCACAAAATCTAAATTATTATCCTCTTTACGCTTACCATTGTTTCCATGGCCCACCGGGTTATGCTGCTGCCCTTTGGTGTTGCCGCTCTTTTTTCCCTTCCCCGACTTTTCATCGTCAGACTCGGGATCCTTGGTACTATCAGAGTTGGCAGACTTAACCAGAGCTGCCATAAGCGTTCCCATGTCATTGCAGTGATGCTTGAGCCATCCCAACTTCAGCTTCAGAGGCTTGAACCGCCAATTGCCCTCCAACGTCAAGACTGCTGAATCGGCATTGATGCGGTCCGATGAATGCAAGATTTCCGAAACCCGGCGCACCCAATGGGTTGTTGATTCACCTTCTTCTTGGACACAAGCGACTAAATCCACAATTGACATGGGCTGCTTGCACGTGTCCTTGAAATTCAGGATAAACCGGGCCTTTAACTCGTCCCATGACCCAATGGAATTAGCTGGCAAACTTTTCAACCAAGTGCGAGTTGTTCCTTCCAACATCATGGTGAAGTATTTAGCACATGCCACATCATCCACATCCAGCATCTCCATCTCCATCTCATAGCTTTCGACCCATGACTCGGGGGGTAAGTCAGCAGTGTAATTGGGCACTTTACGAGGACCCTTGAAGTCCTTGGGCAGCCACACATTGCCTAGAGCCGGGGTGAGACACGGCACCCCCCAAGAACTGAAAGCACCATCGGGTTCCACTGAAGTCGTTGGA
Organism: Triticum aestivum; assembly: GCF_018294505.1. Lineage (NCBI taxonomy): Eukaryota > Viridiplantae > Streptophyta > Magnoliopsida > Poales > Poaceae > Triticum > Triticum aestivum. Next base: position 718,265,394 of record NC_057801.1, read on the forward strand.
CGAACCGGAGTAAGCTGATGGTCCGCATACTGTGCTGCTAACTCGGCTTCTCGACGTGCTCTACCATGATCCACCACGTCCTGAGCATTTGCACCACCGCCCGCCAGGTTAGGCCCTCGAGGGGGGTCACGGTTCCGCGCACTGCTTGACATAGCCGGTTCATCAATGTGCCTCCTGTAACTCCGGCTTGGGCGAGGGGTTGAATGAGGTCTCGACTATACGAATAAGCCTGCTGCTGAACCAAAGCCGTTTGAAGGAGCTCTCTGGCCCTCCGCGTCTCAACCGTTGCTAGAGACTCGCCTTCTATTGGAATAGCTGCCAATCGTGACGCCACAGCGATCATGTTATCCAAAGGGGTAGAAAAGTGACCCGGTGGTGCTGGCATGTACTGAGGCGGGTCATGGTTCTGTCATGGCAGGTCCGTCGTTCGTGGCTGACCCGACGCTCCTGTCCCAGGTGCCTCAACCCGGTTTACCACTGCCAGGTTACTGGTTCCCGCTCCTGGCGTGTTAAAGAGATTCATTGCTTTATAAACTGGACGCAAACGAGACCCATGCCTCCTCCTCAACACGTCATTTGAAGCGTTCTGATCCAGCATGAGCCGGTAATTTTCTGCCTGAATCCGCTGTGCCTGAGCATCCAAAGCGGCCCGCTCCTCAGCCATCCTGGTTTCCTCAGCCGCCAAGTCCTCCTTGGCCTGAGCTATCTGATCTCATAGCTTCGTGACCTCCGCGTTATGCTGATCTATAGGACCTTGAGAAGAGGTGTCTAGAGGGGGGGGGGTGAATAGACACTAAGTACCAAAGTTGCAGTTTTTAACTTCTTTAGGTTTAAGTGGAGTTTAGGCACAAGTTTAACATTCACAACATATAGCAAGCAAGCATGCAAAGAGTATATGAGCAGCGGAAAGTAAAGCATGCAACTTGCAAGAATGTAAAGGGAAGGGTTTTGGAGAATTCACACGCAATTGGAGACACGGATGTTTTTGGCGTGGTTCCGATAGGTGGTGCTATTGTACATCCAAGTTGATGGAGACTTCAAACCACGAAGGGTAACGGTTGCGCGAGTCCATGGAGGGCTCCACCCACGAAGGGTCCACGAAGAAGCAACCTTGTCTATCCCACCATGGCCGTCGCCCATGAAGTACTTGCCTCACTAGCGGTAGATCTTCACGAAGTAGGCGATCTCCTTGCCCTTACAAACTCCTTGGTTCAACTCCACAATCTTGTCGGAGGCTCCCAAGTGACACCTAGCCAATCTAGGAGACACCACTCTCCAAGAAGTAACAAATGGTGCGTTGATGATGAACTCCTTGCTCTTGTGCTTGAAATGATAGTCTCCCCAACACTCAACTCTCTCTCATGGGATTTGGATCTGGTGGAAATAAGATTTGAGTGGAAAGCAACTTGGGAAGGCTAGAGATCAAGATTCATATGGTAGGAATGGAATATCTTGGCCTCAACACATGAGTAGGTAGTTCTCTCTCAGAAATAGGATGCTGGAAGTGTAGGTTCATTCTGATGGCACTCTCCACGAATGAAGAGGAGGTGGAGGGGTATATATAGCCTCCACACAAAATCTAACCGTTACACACAACTTGCCAAACTCGGTGGGACCGAATTGATAAACTCGGTCGGCCCGATTCAGCAAATCTAGTGACCGTTAGGATTTTCGGTGGGACCGATATGCAACTCGGTAGGACCGATATGGTTAGGGTTAGGGCATAACATAATCTCGGTAAGACCGATTACACAAACTCGATGAGACCGATTTTGGTAATAAGCTTTCCAGAGAGTTGGTCAGGTAAACTCGGTGGGACCGATTCGCTCACTTCGGTGAGATCGAAATGTTACGAAAGGGAAACAGGGAGTTTACATTGCAATCTCGGTGGGACCGATCGCTCACTTTGGTTAGACCGAAACGTTACGAAGGGAAACAGAGAGATTACAATCCCATCTCGGTGAGACCGAGATCCCGATCGGTGAGACCGATTTGCCTAGGGTTTGTGGCAGTGGCTATGACATTTGAACTCGGTGGCGCCGGATAGAAAGAATTGGTGTGACCGATTTTGACTTTAGGTTTAGGACATATGTGTGGAAGTGGGAAAGTAGTTGAGGGTTTTGGAGCATATCACTAAGCACTATGGAGCAAGAAACTCATTAAGCAACACCTCATCCCTTCTAGATAGTATTGGCTTTTCCTATAGACTCAATGTGATCTTGGATCACTAAAATGTAAAATGAAGAGTCTTGAGCTTGAAGATTGAGCCAATCCTTTGTCCTTAGCATCTTGAAGGAGTTCCCACATCTTTTAGTCCATGCCACTCCATTGTTGAACTTATCTGAAACATACTAGATAAAAGTGTTAGTCCAACAAGAGATATGTTGACATCAATTACCAAAACCACCTAGGGAGCACTTGTGCTTTCAATCTCCCCCTTTTTGGTAATTGATGACAACATACATCAAAGCTTTAGATAAAGATATAAAGAGTAGCAAGTAAAGCTTTGGAAAGACATGTAACAAGCATAGGCTCCCCCTACATGTATGCAATCATGTGAATATGGAATATAGAAGCATGTGAGAGCATAACCATGACAGAGTAGGCAAAGTGTTACATGTATCTTGCCATATGCATCAGAGCAAAGAATATTAAAGAAAATACCTTCATGCCCATGAGTCCTTCTTGCAAACAGTATGTACATCAGCAAGAATTCCTCATACACATGATTGTGATGCATATACTTACCTTGTAGTCTTGAGTTGGCTTAGGATGGAATGAACCTGCGTAAACAAGGTTAGATAACACAGGTACATCTACTAGCTAGAGCAAACAGAAGAAACCACAACAATACCAAGACTGGGATGACATGTAGAGAGTGAGTACTAAGTACCACATTGGATTAGACATGTCCCTAAGAGTAAAGATATGCAATGAATTTAAATGATTTCTTTCCCTTAGATGTCTTGATCCCCCTGAATCTAGCATGGGATACTGGGAGAAGATAGGGAACAGAAAATCAGAACTAAAAGATATAAATGAATAGAGCTAATGCAAATTAATGCAAATAAGCACATATGAACATGTCTTTTCCCCTCAATAAGACATGTGGCATCTCTCCTCTTGAACACCAAGCATCTGGGATCCTTGAGAAATACTTTCTACTTGAGTATTCTCTCCCCCTAGAGATCTCTTTCTCCCCCTGAGGAGGTGATACTATCCTTCTCTGATGTGATCTATCTAAGTGATAAGCTTTGATGTGATCTCTCTCTCCCCCTTTGACATCAATTTCCAAGAAGCGTTTGATCCTTGAGTCACAACACAAAGCACTGATAAAAATGTGATGCTTGTAGAGGACAAGATTCATTGAGTGGAGCTGGATAAGAAGAAACACAGAATAAGTGGCAAACTGTTTTTCCTGTTGCGAAATCGGTGGCACCGAGTGATGCTTCGGTTGTACCGAAAAGATTCGGTTGGACCGAAAACAACAAGTCGGTGAAACCGAGTTCATCGCAGAGAAAACGCTTGTCACCTCAGCTCACTAGACTAGTATGAACTCACAAAGATTTACAAGGAATTTACTGAATGATATGCAATGAATTGGATGCAGAAAATGCAGAGCAAACAGAAAGAAATCTAGATGAAGTTTTTTTTGAAAGGGGAAACAAATATGCATGAGACAAATGCAAAAACACAGAAAAGGACACAAGAGAACTTCATCTAGAGATGGTCGGCGACAAAGTCACCTATGTTAGAGTATATTGACTTAGGAGTCAAGTGAGATCACTTGATCATAGGTCATACTCATCATTTAAGCTCAAAATGGGGTTGCCATTTTTCGTTTAAGCATCTTGATGTATTCCCATCTTGTTGAGTTACTTTAGCTCATGACTTGGAGTAAAGCTTCTCTAAGATGGAATAACATACCTTGGTTGGTGGTGTTGAATATGTAGTTGAACTTATGTGGGTTGCTCAAGGTCTATGTAGCTCATCAAGAGTTGGGAGCACCACTTGGAATTTGAGTCCATCTACCTACATGGGTTAGTTCTTGCAAGGAAGAGCACTTGTGTATCCAAAGATGACAATCATCAAGCTCAACATAGAGTTTGTCAAAGGATATGTTTGAAAGGTTTCGTGCTTCCTTGTCTTAAACCACCATTGTGTAGAGACTTGGTGATGTAGAGATTGCTCAAGATATGAGTAGGTTACAATCTCATGAAATTTGATTCAACCAAGTACCTACATGAGTTAGATAACATGCAAGATACAAATATATCCAAGACATAAGATTTTCATCATAAGAGAAAAAAATCAAGGATTAGTCATAAGCTCATGTCTTGCATGTATCCAATGGAGTTTCTACTCCAAGTTTGAAGCATCAATGATGTTCAATTCTCCTCTCAACCTGCAAAACACTTTCTCATCAAGAGGTTTAGTGAATATATCCGCTAATTGCTTTTCGGTGCGAATGTGCTTAAGATCAATGTCACCCTTAGCAACATGATCTCGAATGAAATGATGACGAACTTCAATATGTTTAGTTCGAGAATGTTGTACGGGATTATGACCAATTCTGATAGCACTTTCATTATCACAAAGCAATGGAACATGTTTCACATATATCCCATAATCTTTAAGAGTTTGGGTCATCCAAAGTAATTGAGCACAACATGAACCAGCGGCAATGTATTCCGCTTCGGCGGTGGATAAGGATACCGAGTTTTGTTTCTTGGAGGACCAAGACACAAGAGATCTACCAAGAAATTGACAAGTACCCGAAGTGGACTTTCTATCAACCTTGTCTCCGGCATAGTCCGAGTCGGAGTAGCCAACAAGATCGAAGAGGCCCTCTTGGGATACCAAATGCCAAAATTTGGTGTATGGATTAAGTATCTCACTATCCTTTTCACGGCCTTAAGATGACATTCTTTAGGAGCAGCTTGATATCGTGCACACATGCACACACTTAGAATGATATCGGGACGTGAAGCACATAGATATAACAATGAACCAATCATAGAGCGATAAACCTTTTGATCAATGGGTTCACCATCTTTGGTCAAGTCAAGATGTCCACTAGTAGGCATGGGTGTAGACATACCTTTGCATTCTTGCATATTGAACTTCTTGAATAAGTCCTTGGTGTACTTCATTTGAGAAACAAAAGTACCTTCCTTAGTTTGCTTGATTTGCAACCCAAGAAAGAATTTGAGTTCACTCATCATAGACATCTCAAACTTCTCCGACATTAGCTTCCAAACTTTTCACTAAAATGAGGGTTAGTTGAACCAAATATAATATCATCAACATAGATTTGGCACACAAATAGTTCTCCATTAACCCTTTTAGTAAAAAGTGTTGAATCAATTTTCCCAATTTCAAAGCCTTTTTCAATGAGGAACTTGGTCAAGCATTTATACCACGCTCTAGGAGCTTGTTTAAGACCATAAAGGGCTTTGTGAAGTTTGTAAACATGATTTGGTTTCTTAGGATTGACAAAGCCGGAAGGTTGCTTAACATAAACTTCCTCCTCTATTTCACCATTTAGAAAAGCACTTTTAATGTCCATTTGGTACAAGGTGATATCATGATGATTAGCATAGGCAAGTAAGATGCGAATGGACTCAAGTCTAGCAACGGGAGCGTAAGTCTCACCATAGTCCATACCTTCGACTTGTGTGTAGCCTTGGGCGACGAGACGTGCTTTGTTGCGAACTACTTGTCCATCTTCATCTTGCTTGTTGCGAAACACCCATTTGGTACCGATGATGTTGTGGTTGTTGTCGGGCATCTCAACCAATGTCCAAACTTGGTTCCTCTCAAAGTTGTGTAGCTCTTCATGCATAGCATTTATCCAATCCGGATCTTCCAATGCTTCTTCGACCTTCATAGGTTCAATGCTAGAGATGAAAGAATAGTTTTCACAAAAGTTAGCTAAACGAGTTTTAGAGCGAGTGATTCTCCCAGTTTGAATATCATTGTAGATTTGCTCGACGGGATGGTCTTTAGCAATTCTTGCTCGAACTCGTGAAAGCTTTTGCTTGGTTCTTGGTTGAACTTCTTTTTCATCTTGTTCTTCTTCTTGGCCTTCTTCATTGTTGGAGTTGTTGTTCTCTTGTCGTGGTGGAGAAGGAGGTTGTTGACATTCATCTTGATGCACTTCCTAGTTTTCTTCATCTTGGTGTGTCCCACTTGTGGATGCTTCCGTATCAACTCTTGGTTCACCTTGTCGTGAAGTAGAAGCTTCCACTTGGACGGACGAGGTACTCTCCTTCACCTCCGTTGGACGAACCTTGCCAATAGACAAGTCTTGGATTGCTTCCGAAGGATCTTTGTCTCCTACATCAATTGGCAATTTCTCTACTTGCGAGCCGTTAGATTCATCAAACTTCACATCTACCGTCTCTTCAACCTTTCGGGTGAAATTGTTGTAGACACGGTAAGTGTGAGAGTTTGAGCCATAACCTAGTAGGAAACCTTCATGAGACTTAGGAGCAAATTTAGAACGATGATGCTTATCAAGAATGTAGCACTTTGAGCCGAATACTCGAAAGTATCCAACTTGGGGTTTGTTACCGGTGAGGAGCTCGTATGCCGTCTTGCCGAGTAGCTTGTGAAGATACAAGCGATTTGTTGCATGACAAGCTGTCTCAACCGCTTCTGCCCAAAAGTGCTTCGGTGTCTTGTACTCATCAAGCATCGTTCTCGCCATTTCGATGAGCATCCAGTTCTTCCTCTCAACAACTCCATTTTGTTGAGGGGTGTACATAGCCGAGAACTCATGTGAAATCCCTTCTTTGTCAAGAAAGGTGTCCACATTTACGTTCTTGAACTCCATTCCGTTGTCGCTGCGAACCTTCTTGATCTTCACTTCAAATTGATTTTGGGCCTTCCTAGCGAAGTTTCTGAAGATCTTTTGGACCTGCGATTTATCATTGAGAAACAACACCCACGTAAATCTTGAAAAATCATCAACTATAACTAGAACAAAAGAATTTCCACCGAGACTCTTGTAAGAGTTGGGACCAAAGAGATCCATGTGAAGTAGCTCGAGTGGCCTCCTCGTGGTCATGATGTTCTTCACGGGATGCCTTCCTCCAACCTGTTTACCTGCTTGACAAGCACTGCAAAGTCTATCCTTATCAAATATGACATCGTTAACACCAAGGATATGATTCCCTTTAATAAGCTTGTCAAGGTTTCGCATACCAACATGACCTAGTCGTCATGCCATAACCAACCTTTTGAGGATTTAGCAATGAAGCAAGTTTTAGGTTGAGCCTTTTTAGTGAAATCAACAATGTATAGATCACCTCTATGTATACCGGTAAAGACCATTTTATGATTGTCTCGACGAAACACTTGGCAATCTACTTCAGTAAATAGGACATTGAAACCGAAATCAGCAAGTCTAGATACTGAAAGTAAGTTGTAACCAAGAGATTCAATGAGCATAACATTCTGAATGGAGATATCATGTGAGATGGCCACCTTACCGAGGCCAACCACCTTACCCTTTGAGTTGTCACCGAAAGTGACATACTTTCGAGGACTATCATTTTTAGCAAGCTCATGAAACATGTCTTTATCTCCGGTCATGTGATTGGTACATCCACTATCAAGAACCCATTCCTTTCCTCCTGACATATAACCCCGAAGATTTGCCATAAGACCAAAGTGTCTCATTGCATCATCAAGATCGAAGTCACTATCATCCTCCTCCTCATAGTATCCATGTTCAACATCGTCATGTGGTGGATCAAATCCTAGAGAGGGTAATTCATTAGAGTGAGCTTGACAATGATCTTGCTTATGAATTTTTATAGCTTCAAAAATAATATCACTAATAATTCCAATATCTCCTTTGGCACGCATAAGGTATGTAAGTTCAAATAGACGATGACCAAACATAGGATCACTAGTATTCATCTTACTCAAGGCAATAGACTTATGGAGAATTTCATCTAGATTTTTCAAGGAATAATTTGGAAAGCGTTCCTCAAGAAATTTCCATATAGTGTAGGCACACTCAAGAGTAGGCAAGTTTATAATCAAGTTTCTAGTCAAGCCTCTAGTGATAAGATTAACATTACTAAGATTCCTAATCTCATCAAGAGTAGGATGCATAGGATCAACATGTGGTGCACAAGGGCTAGCAATGTACTTGTTCAAATGATATTGATTGAAAATTACAAGCATCTCATTTTTCCACTCATGAAAATACTCTCCATCAAGAATAGGCACTCTATGTCTAAGACTCCCCAAAGTAGACTCATCCATCTTCCTCCAATGGTGATTAAACCAAGGCAATGGAGACCAATGCTCTGATACCACTTGTAGGACCTTGAGAAGAGGTGTCTAGAGGGGGGGGGGTGATTAGACACTAAGTACCAAAGTTGTAGTTTTTAACTTCTTTGAGTTTAAGTGGAGTTTAGGCACAAGTTTAACATTCACAACATATAGCAAGCAAGCATGCAAAGAGTATATGAGCAGCAGAAAGTAAAGCATGCAACTTGCAAGAATGTAAAGGGAAGGGTTTTGGAGGATTCAAATGCAATTGGAGACATGGATGTTTTTGGCGTGGTTCCGATAGGTGGTGCTATCGTACATCCATGTTGATGGAGACTTCAACCCACGAAGGGTAACGGTTGCGCGAGTCCACGGAGGGCTCCACCCACGAAGGGTCCACGAAGAAGCAACCTTGTCTATCCCACCATGGCCGTCGCCCACGAAGGACTTGCCTCACTAGAGGTAGATCTTCACGAAGTAGGCGATCTCCTTGCCCTTACAAACTCCTTGGTTCAACTCCACAATCTTGTCAGAGGCTCCCAAGTGACACCTAGCCAATCTAGGAGACACCACTCTCCAAGAAGTAACAAATGGTGCGTTGATGATGAACTCCTTGCTCTTGTGCTTCAAATGATAGTCTCCCCAACACTCAACTCTCTCTCATGGGATTTGGATCTGGTGGAAAGAAGATTTGACTGGAAAGCAACTTGGGAAGGCTAGAGATCAAGATTCATATGGTAGGTAGTTCTCTCTTAGAAATAGGATGCTGGAAGTGTAGGTTCGTTCTGATGGCTCTCTCCAGGAATGAAGAGGAGGTGGAGGGGTATATATAGCCTCCACACAAAATCTAACCGTTACACACAACTTGCCAAACTCGGTGGGACCGAATTGATAAACTCGGTCGGACCGATTCAACAAATCTAGTGACAGTTAAGATTTTCGGTGGGACCGATATGCAACTCGGTAGGACCGATATGGTTAGGGTTAGGGCATAATGTAATCTCAGTAAGACCGATTACACAAACTCGGTGAGACCGATTTTGGTAATAAGCTTTCCAGAGAGTTGGTCAGGTAAACGCGGTGGGACCGATTCGCTCACTTCGGTGAGACTGAAATGTTATGAAAGGGAAACAGGGAGTTTACATTGCACTGTCGGTGGGACCGATCGCTCACTTCGGTTAGAACGAAATGTTACGAAGGGAAACAGAGAGATTACAGTCCCATCTCGGTGAGACCGAGATCCCTATCGGTGAGACCGATTTGCCTAGGGTTTGTGGCAGTGGCTATGACATTTGAACTTGGTGGCGCCGGATAGAAATAATTGGTGTGACCGATTTTGACTTTAGGTTTAGGACATATGTGTGGAAGTGGGAAAGTAGTTGAGGGTTTTGGAGCATATCACTAAGCACCGTGGAGCAAGAAACTCATTAAGCAACACCTCATCCCTTCTTGATAGTATTGGCTTTTCCTATTGACTCAATGTGATCTTGGATCACTAAAATATAAAATGAAGAGTCTTGAGCTTGAAGCTTGAGCCAATCCTTTGTCCTTAGCATCTTGAAGGAGTTCCCACATCTTTTAGTCCATGCCACTCCATTGTTGAACTTATCTGAAACATACTAGATAAAAGTGTTAGTCCAACAAGAGATATGTTGACATCAATTACCAAAACTACCTAGGGAGCACTTGTGCTTTCATGATCTTAATTATCCGGGGTAACCTTTGTGGTCAACAATGTCGTCCAGGCGTCCAATAATCCGGACATGACTTGAGCCAACGGGTGCGCGGGGCCTCCTGCTCCTGCTGCCGATCCGGAAATCATCGCCGCTGCAGCTGAGGAGTGCTGCGTGGGCTGCGTACTGGCCATGAAGATCGCAACCCCATTTGGTGGTTCAAGGGGGTCCGAAATACTGTCGCCATGAGAACAACCCCCAAATCGGCCATGTTGCAGTTGGTACAGTGACTCGGTCTCTCCGGTGGATGATTCACCATCTGAATAGACAACCGTCTCACTGTCGGATACCGGTTCAGACTCTGCACTATTGATGAATCCTACGAACGCACGCTTCATGGCGGGCTGAACCCGGGCGGGGCTTGCACACCGAGCCGTCTTGATGAGGTCGGCGCAGATGTCCGGCTCAGGGCCCGGTTCGCCGATCTTGCCAATAAAGACATGAACTCCAAAGGGGACCCGATACCCGTACTCGATTGAGCCGGCGTCGGGGCCCCAGCCTGCGTCATCGATGTAGAGCCCGCCGTGACGACTCTTGGTCATCCGGCCCACTTTATATCCCTTGAGTCCTTCGAAATTGCCCTCTAAGAACTTGAAACCATCGTGCGATAGCCCCACGGTGGGCGCCAACTGTCGTGGAATTGTCACGTCAGATGTCCTAGTGTGAGGACTTAGTCGTGGAGCCATCACAACGAGATTAGCTTTAAGGGGTTAAACTAGACAAAGGACACATGGAGTTTATACTGGTTCAGCCCCTTGTGGTGAAGGTAAAATCCTACGATCCAGTTGTGGTAGAATTTATGGGGGTTTCGATGACCAGGGAGCGAATCCGCTTTGCCTGGCTCTCGAGTTGTTGTTTCTTATCCTTGAACCGCCGCCGGGTCGTCCCCTTATATACACAGGTTGATACTCGGTGGTTTACAGAATCTCGGCTGACTCATACACGTGTCCATCTCGGTTTATACTCTTTTCTACCTTACAACACAAGTTACACATCATATGGCGGTTTATGTCTATGGGCCCTAATCCGCTTTGGGGCCCTGGGCCTCTAAATCTTTATAGTAAAGCGCCATACTCCTTGTCTTCATGGGCTTCAATATGGATAACTCATTACGGGTATAACCCGGCCCCACCTAGGCGGTTTATACTCAGTAGTTATATCCCCAACACCACCCTCTCCAGCAGTTCCAGTAGATAGGAGGAGGAGGAGGCGGCGGCGGAAGAGTCAACGACATTCGCGGCCTTTGCTGTCGTTTACCGGACCGGAGCATCGTCGACAAAGCAGGCTCAGCGAGAAGGTAAGGCTACCAAAGCTTTTTGTACTCGTGCAATCTGTCCCCCTTCCTCCCTGGTCACATTCCTCTTGAACCCTCTCGAGATTCAGGAGGATTCGCGGCGCTCCAGTGTCCCCGTCGGCGGGTGAGTCGCGTGTGTGCCATTTAGGGCGGCATTGCGCAGTTTCGTCGCCATCATGGTGGTAGTCAAGTCGGCGAGGCTCGCCCAGTTGAAAACCACCTATCTATGTACGAGAGATTAGATGCCTGCAATTCTATGTGTGAGCGATTTCTAATGTGTTTTTGTTAGTTCTGATTGTCTCAAAGGCTGTGATTATCATTGTTTTAGCGCGATGTTGTACTTGAATTGAGGGTCTGATAGTTGTGTATGAACCCTATATCTAGTTAGTTGCATTTCAATGTGTAGGATAATGACTGGCATGGCAATTTCAACACACTTGTTTATCCACAACTATCCTCCTTGATGGCAACTAATTTTCTGAATGAACTATGTCAGTTGCCATGTCATATGTAGGATAATTTCAACACACTTGTTTATCCACAACTATCCTACTTGATGGCAACTAATTTTGTGAATGAACTATGTCAAGCCATGTCCTATGTAGGATAATGACAGTTTGTGAGTCCAACTCAGGGAGTGATAGTTGTGTATGATCCCTAGATCTAGATATATGCATATTTGAAGTGTGGGATAACGACAGCCATGACAATTTCATTGCATTAGTTTATCTACAACTATCCTTCTAGGTGGCAACTAATGTTGTGAATCAACTATGCCAGTTGCCATGTCATATGTAGAGTAATGGCAGTTTGTTTGTTCCATGTACTCACTTCGTTTGCCATGTTGTTTTGTGATAGCACAACATATTGATTCCATTACATGGCAACTCCTTTTTTTATGAGGCCAACGTGTGAGTTGCCACATTATACGTTGTACACTGGCAGTTGTTTGTTCTATTAAACTGCCTTAGTTGCCACATCTTTTGTTGTTAACATGGCAACTTGAACCTAGTAGATGTCATATGTATTTTTATGAAGCCAATGTGCTAGTTGCCACATTACATGTTGGACAATGGTAGTTGGGTGCTCCACTGTACTGCCTCAGTTGCCACAGTGTTTAGTGCCAACATGGCAACTTGAATCTGCTACATGCCAACTGCATTTTTAAGAAGCACACACATATCCAGTTGCCATGTTTTTGCACTTGTTTTTCCATTGGTTTATTTTTTGCCTATTTGTGCATGTTCAGAAGATGGCAATTACCTCCTTTCACATGCTAAAACTTTGGGGTAAACATGGCAGTTTCCATTTTTGTTATCAATGATATCCAGTGAATCGTTACTTCGTGCATCTCTTTCCGCATCTGTCGGCTGTGTTTTCATTTTATACTAACGTGTTTTTGTTCTTACCGTAGCACAATGGCTCGTGGTGACCATCAAGATGATGATGACAACTTCATGGAGTTACCGCCACGGAATCGTGCGACCGGTCATACAAAAGATGGCGACGAGGTCACTTTTTCCCTATGTTTTAATGTGATACTGAGTTTTCATATGTTAGAACTAATTTTTATTACATTCAACATGGCAACAATGATCCTTTTCTGTTCTGCAAAAGAAGAAACGTCAGCGTAATAGGGCTTCGCAAAAACGCCTAACTATATTGACCCAGAAATTTACTGATGACCAGAAGGGAGCCGCCGGTGAGATGGGGATGCAGACTCTGATGGATTTTCGATGCACGAACCTAGTAAACTCTGTATGCGACTGGCTCGGTGAGATATATGAGCCTGAGTCTAGGGAATTCATAATTCCGGGACGTGGAAGACTCCATTTGGATGAGGAATATGTGTTCTGCACTTTGGGTGTCCCCCGTGGAGAAATCAAAGTCCCGTATGAGGTGAACAATGAGATTGAGGAAGTTTTTTTCGCCCGTTTGTTTCCTGGAATGGCATCCATGCCTAATACGACTGTGCTGGAAACTTCGCTAGAGGGCATGACAACCCATGGCGAGGTATTTAAGATGAAGCTGCTCATGTACTTGATCTCGGCTGTCTTTGCGCCTACCACATCTCTTCGCCCAAGAAACAAGTGCTTCCCTATCCCGGTGAATGCTCTCTCCCTATTCTCTCCCCTACAATCTTCTGTTTTTATGTCATGTAGAAGCTAGTCACTGCCAGTTTGATGTTTTTATTGAATGTTGATGCGACATCCTTTTGTCCTGAATTCTGTTATGCAGGCGAAGTTCAAATATGTTAAAAACATGAATTGGTGTGAATTCATTGCCGACTTCCTGCATGTTGCATTCTCAAATAAGATTTACCAGAAGGGTTGTCGCTTGCACCTAATGGTATTTTCCCTACTCGTATGCAAATGCTCTTACCATGCTTCATTCCTCCCTAAATCAACATTGCAGCTGTTCATAGGTGGCAACCAAACTGTTTTGCATTTTGGTATCTCCGTTTGGCCATAATATGACAACCCTATTTTGACAGAGCTTTTAACTGATTTTTGCTTTTTTTGATGGCAACCATAGTCAATCGTGCATGGCAACCCTTTGTTTCATTTTTTTGTGACTTTACATGTCAAAGTGAAGTTTGTTTGATCCATGACAACCGTAGTTGGTGTCTACAAGGCAATTGCATTTTTCTATAACACACAAAGTGTTCACTTCGTACATTCATTTGTTCCTTTTCGTTTTAATTACTGATACATGGCAAACATAAGCTCATGCCCATGGTAAATGTTCCTTCTTTCTTATTTTTCTTTTGAGCTTGTGACTCTAGGGAGACTGTGTTGACAATGACCTTTAAACCGTAGTAATTTTCCTTTTCTTTTTTCCTGCATTTTCATCTATTTTCTTTTCTTGCAGAACACCAATCATTGTCATATTCTGACTTACTTGCTCGCTTTATTGTGTAAACCAGCTCATGTACGTCGATTGTCTTGATTTGTCCACCGTCGACTTTACTAAGATAAGAGGTCCGCCACCTCCACATAAGTTTGTTGTCTCTGCCTGGACTTATGATACTGTCAAGGCTGTGCTTGCCGCAGACAGGATATCTGATACAACTTATGGGAAACTGCAGGTTAGTTTTGCCTTCTTTCTTGCATGACATTCTTGAAGTTCACTGTTGGAAATAATATGAAAAAACCTGAAACTGATCCATACTGGTTGTTCATATATTTTTTCTTTTCAAAGAGGGGAATCTATAGCATACACAATAGGGCAAATACGTTTGGTTCTGTGTGGGAAATGCACAACACTTTACTTGGCATCCGTACTCCATTTTTTGCAGTCAATTTTGTTTGTGCATTCCATTCCACCACCTCACCGCTTTCATTATGGCTAACAAGTCATAAAGAACTTGGCAACCATGGTTGTCTGCACATGGCAACCATGTTTGTCTCCATACGGCAACTCCGTCGTTCCCCATTGAAACTCCTTTTTTTGTGCCATCCATGATTGTAGTCACTGCTTCTTATTTTCTTTTGACATCTTAATTGTTTTTGCTATATTTTGGCTGATGGCCAAGCATGCTATAGACTACAGTGTGTTTGGTGGGCCACAAAACTTTGGCAAGTGGATGGATGTGCATTCAGCTCCATCTTATCCCGCTGAGGTAATCAAGCATGTTTATTTGTCTTTTGAATGATATTTTCTTACATTTGATTTCTCTTTTACGGTTGTTTTGCCTTATTTTTCTTATGCATGTGTTTCTAATATGTTTGGTAATTGTTACTTTTTGTTTTCTGATCAGGCGAGGGCACCTGTTGAGCAGCTAGTCGGACAGTTTGCTTCCGGCATGACCAACTTGCTTGGGAAGTCGGTCGAGGGTTGGACAACACTTAATGGTTCTGATAGCGACGCAGTTGTGAGGCAGTTCACATCATTTGTTGGAGAACGGACACATCGACCAACTGGCTGCTGTGGCCGGTACGACTACAACAGCTCTCAGGATCTCCCTGACACGCAAGAGGAGTTAGTCGGGGATGGTTTAGGTGGCGTGGATGCTGGTCTTGACAAGGATGGTGACGATGATATGGAGAATGTGACAAATGACACTGACCATGAGGAAAATCATGAAGTTTGTGTAAGGGGTAAGAACGATAAGGATGCACCGAAAGTTACTCCATCGGAGGGAGGCATTGATCCAAATGTTGCGAGAGACACTGGGGTTTCGCTCTCAAAGAGTGGCAGGGCTCGAGATGATGCTAACAAGGGCTCTATTGGGAAGAGGTGTAGGACTGATCCCATAGCTGCTAGGAGGAGGTTCGATGTTTCTTTAGCATTTTATTTGTTCTTCCTTTTTAACAACCCGACTTTTTTTCACTTGATATATGCGCCATGATTTTTGTGTCTCACACTTGGTTATATTTTGCATTTTTTGCTCTCTTTGCCATTTTTCTACGTGTAGTGAGGCGACAACTGGTGGACGATCAATTAATCAGAAACAAGCACCCACGCCAACCCGTGTTTCTGCCCGGTTGAACAAGGGAGCTCCCACTGTTGGTGCCACCACTTCCACTAGGTCGTCTCCTCGCACATCGACGTCCGACACCGGGGATCCTGTCGTGCTGTAAGACTTGAGGAAGACAATCAAGAGGTGGGTTCTCCTTGTTTTTATCTACTTTTTTTGGTGATTGAGCTATCTTCATTACGCCGTGATATGGAAATGCATTCTCTTTGAACTTTTTCATGGCAATTGCACGTGCTGAGCTTGACAACTTATTTATTGTCCTAATGCTAATTTTGTTTGATGCATTCTAAATCATATACAACTTTTTACTTGACCCATTTTTTTGTGGCAACTACTGTCTGCCTCTCATGGCAACTGTCTAACTTGCCACATGGCTACTCCTATATGTCCCACATGGCAACTATTGTTTTATGATCTAAATTTGCTGCATGGCCACTCCTGCTTCATCTGCATGGCAACTGCTTAGTAGACCACATGGCAAATCTTGTCCACTCATATGGCAACTGGTAGCTTCCACTAACTTCAACCGCTTTGCATTTCACATGTGTTCATCCATACCTTGTTTTCAAATGGCAGCTCTGGCATATCACATATTTTTTCATTTTATGATGACTACCATGGCAATTATTTTGTTCCTAGGGCTCACCTTTCTGTTTTGTTCATGCGTTTTCTTGAAAGGTTGTCTTATCATTCGACACATTTTTTTGTAGGGTGAAGAAGACTACTGCTTGCTCGACCAATCGCACTACCAAAGACCCACTTGAACGCATTCACTCCAAGTTGTCGACATCTGATGATGCAGATATTCATGAGCCACCAGTCGACAAATTTGCTGCTGCACCATCCACCATTCCCATCTCCGTTGGTTGCAGATGTGCAGACTACAACAGTAGGCATCCGTACATCTAGGAGTGATGAGTCAGTATCTACCAGGACTACTAAGATATTGCCTACCCTGGTGGCAATGAGAGATGTTGTTGTGACCCATGCCACCCGATCAACAAGTGTTGGGGATATAACTATTGAGTATAAACTGCCCAGGAGGGGCCGGGTTACACTCATAAGGAGTCATCCGCATTGAAGCCCATGAAGACAAGGATTATGGTGCTTTACTATTGAGATTTACATGCCCAAGGCCCAAAGGCGGATTAGGTCCCATAGACATAAACCGCCATGTGATATGTAACTTGTATGGTAAGATAGGAAAAGGTAGAAACCAAGCCGGACACGTGTATGAGCCGGCGTCGGGATTCTGTAAACCGCCGGGTGTTGATACGTCTCCAACGTATCTATAATTTTTGATTGTTCCATGCTATTATATTACCCGTTTTGGATGTTTATTGGCTTTACTTTACACTTTTATATCATTTTTGGGACTAACCTACTAACCGGAGGCCCAGCCCGAATTGCTGTTTTTTTGCCTATTTCAGTATTTCGAAGAAAAGGAATATCAAATGGGGTCCAAACTGAATGAAACCTTCGGGAGCGATCTTTTTGGAACAAACGTGATCCAGAGGACTTGGAGTGGAAGTGAAGAAACAAAGGAGGCGGCCACGAGGGTGCCCAGCACGCCCCCTACAGGTGGGCGCACCCCCTATAGGTGGGCGTGCCCCCCACCCTCATGGGCCCCTCGGGCGTCCATCGACATACTCCTTCCTCCTACATATACCCACATTTACCCTGAAAACATCAGAAGTGACCATGAAAACCTAGTTCTGTCGCCGTAACCTTTTGTATCCGCGAGATCCCATCTTGGAGCCGTCGCCAACGCTCCGCCGGAGGGGGAATCCACCACGGAGGGCCTCTACATCATCCTTAAGGCCTCTCCGATGAGTTGTGAGTAGTTTACCATAGACCTTCGGGTCCATAGTTATTAGCTAGATGGCTTCTTCTCTCTCTTTGAATCTCAATACAAAGTTCTCCTCGGTCTTCTTGGAGATCTATTCGATGTAACTCTATTTGCGGTGTGTTTGTCGAGATCCGATGAATTGTTGGGTTTATGATCAAGTTTATCTATGAGAAATATTTGAATTTCCTTTGAATTCTTTTATGTGTGATTAAGTTATCTTCGCAAGTCTCTTTGAATTATCAGTTTGGTTTGGCCTACTAGATTGATCTTTCTTGCAATGGGAGAAGTACTTAGCTTTGGGTTCAATCTTGCGGTGTCCTTTCCCAGTGCAGCGGGGGCAGCAAGGCACATATTGTATTGTTGCCATCGAGGATAAAAAGATGGGGTTTATATCATATTGCATGAGTTTATCCCTCTACATCATGTCATCTTTCTTAATGCATTACTCTGTTCTTTATGAACTTAATACTCTAGATGCATGCTGGATAGCGGTCGATGTGTGGAGTAATAGTAGTAGAGCAGGCAGGAGTCGGTCTACTTGTCACGGACGTGATGCCTATATACATAATCATGCCTAGATAATCTCATAATTATTCGCTTTTCTATCAATTGCTTGACAGTAATTTGTTCACCCACCATAATAATTATGCTATCTTGAGAGAAGCCACTAGTGAAACCTATGGCCCCCGGGTCTATCTCTTATCATATAAGCTTTCAATCTACTTTTATTTGCATCTTTACTTTTCCAATCTATATTATAAAATACCAAAAATATATTTATATTATCATATTATCTCTATTAGATCTCACTTCCGCAAGTGGCCTTGAAGGGATTGACAACCCCTTTATTGCGTTGGTTGCGAGTTCTTGTTTGTTTGTGTAGGTGCGTGGGACTTGTGAGGAGCCTCCTACTGGATTGATACCTTGGTTCTCAAAACCGAGGGAAATACTTATGCTATTGTGCTGCATCACCCTTTCCTCTTCAAGGAAAACCAACACAAGCTCAAGACGTAGCAAGAAGGATTTCTGGCGCCGTTGCCGGGGAGGTCTTCACTCAAGTCAAGACATACCAAGTACCCATCACAAACTCATCTCCCTCGCACTTACATGATTTGCCATTTTCCTCTCGTTTTCCTGTCCCCCACTTCACCCTTGCCGTTTTATTCGCCCTCTCTTTCCCAATCTCCTCTCTCTTTCGCTTGCCTTTTTGTTTGCTTGTGTGTTGGATTGCTTGTCGCGATGGTGCAAGACAATACCAAATTGTGTGACTTTTCCAATACCAATAATAATGATTTCCTTAGTACTCCGATTGCTCCTCTTAATGATGTTGAGTCTTGTGAAATCAATGCTGCTTTGCTGAATCTTGTTATGAAAGATCAATTCTCCGGCCTTCCTAGTAAAGATGCCGCTACCCATCTAAACAACTTTGTTGATTTGTGTGAGATGCAAAATAATAAATATATGGATAATGATATTGTTAAATTGAAGTTATTTCCGTTTTCACTTAGACATCGTGCTAAAATTTGGTTTTCGTCTTTGCCTGAGAATGGTATTGATTCATGGAATAAGTGCAAAGATGCTTTTATCTCTAAAGTATTTTCCTCCCGCTAAGATCATCTCTCTTAGGAACAATATTATGAATTTTAAACAACTTAATCATGAGCATGCTGCCCAATCTTGGGAAAGAATGAAATTGATGATTCGCAATTGCCCTACTCATGGTTTCAATTTATGGATGATCATACAAATTTTTTATGCCGGATTGAATTTCGCTTCTAGAAATCTTTTAGATTCGGCCGCGGGAGGCACGTTTATGGAAATCACCTTAGGAGAAGCTACTAAACTCCTTGATAATATTATGGCTAATTATTCTCAATGGCACACCAAAATATCTACTAGTAAAAAAGTACATGCTATAGAAGAAATTAATGTTTTGAGTGGAAAGATGGATGAACCTATGAAATTGTTTGCTACTAAGAGTGCTCCTATTGATCCCAATGATATGCCTTTGTCTACTTTGATTGAGAATAATAATGAATCTATGGATGTGAATTTTGTTGGTAGGATAATTTTGGTAACAATGCTTATAGAGGAAACTTTAATCCTAGACCGTTCCCTAGTAATTCCTCTAGTAATTATGGTAATTCCTACAACAACTCTTATGGAAATTTTAATAAGATGCCCTCTGATTTTGAGAATAGCGTTAAAGAATTTATGATCTCTCAAAAGAATTTTAATGCCTTGCTTGAAGAAAAATTGCTTAAAGTTGATGATTTGGCTAGGAACGTTGATAGACGTTCGCTTGATCTTGATTCTTTGAAACTGAGATCTACTCCTCCTAAGCATGATATCAATGGGTCTCTCAAAGCTATGAGAATTTCCATTGATGAGTGCACAGAAAGAACCGCTAGATTGCGTGCTAAGAAAGATTGCGTGCTAAGAAAGATTGCTTTGTAAAAGCATGTTCTTCTAGTCTCCATGAAAATAATGATGAAGATCTAAAAGTTATTGATGTGTCTGTCACGACCGACTTTTTCAATAAAATGCTTATTGAGAAAATCGATCTTTAGTTCCCAGTATAGGAAAAGTTATCCTCACTGGTAGACAAATACTTGATAAACAGAAGACCAGTAGCATAAATATATTACAGGATTGAGCTGAGGCTTCTCAACAATTTATTACAAACTCGCCAATATCTTACATAAGGGCGGTTATGGTACAGGGGTGTGGTGACATGCTACTAGCTCGAGATAAAAAGTGGTGGTGGATAACTTGGCTCCTAACTAGCAGCTCATCGAGCGTCGAGGTGAGGCTCGATGAATTTATTCTGGGGTGGCGGAAGCGGATATGATACAATGACCAAGACAGGATCGCACGGGACTGACTGGGACTCCTCTAGGCGTCGGACTCGCTATAGAACTCTTCATCCATGAGATCGCCTTCATCAACATCTGGCCAAATCAACAAGCCAGGTGAGTACTTTGAAAGTACTCGCAAGACAGTTCGGACAAAAGATATAATAAATGTATGCATGAATGCGTCATGAACAAAAATAATGATGCTCATCCCAATAATAATATTCTGCATGACTTGATAAATAAAACAAATAACTGAAAACCGATCGGGTGTCTGGAGCGATGCCTTGAAAGGCAAACAAATAAAGTTCATGTCGCAGTCGGGCGTCTAAGCGACACCACATAAAGGGCTTGTAAAAGAAGTGCCATAGTCGGGCATCTGAGCGACGTCAAAGAAAGGGCTTGAAAAAAAATGCCACAGTCGGACGTCTGAGCGACATCGCAGAAAGGGCTTGAAAAGAAATGCCACAGTCGGACGTCTGAGCGACATCACAAAAAGGGCTTGAAAAGAAATGCCACAGTCGGACGTCTGAGCGACATCATAGAAAGGGCTTGAAAAGAAATGCCACAGTCAGACGTTTGAGCAACATCACAGAAAGGGCTTATAAAATAAATGCCACAGTCGGACGTTGGAGCGACATCACAGAAAGGGATTATAATAAAAGTAAATAACAAGTATGCCACCATCGGACGTCTGAGCGACATCACAGACAGGGCTTATAACAAATGTAAATAACAAGGTTAGTCCATCCACAAGAATAAACTTTTAACCGGATTTTACACACATGTATTCCACCGGAGTTTTGTCACTGAGACTGATATCTGACAAGATAAGATGAATACAGTACTTGGACAAGTACAAGATGATTTGAAGGATTTGTGACTCTGCAGAGTTTGTACTGACTGACCATAGCCAACGGATTTCCGTAGTCACGAAGGACTAGTTCCATTCACGGTATTTCGGTAGAAACACATTTAACCAGTACACACCCATTCTACCTCACGATGCCAGGAATCACCCTAGACAACGTCCAAGAAAAACTTTGAGACAGGGAGGTCACAACTCGAATAGCATGGGATCAAATTTCTATAGGCGCGCTCTAAGGGGTGCCCCCCTCTCGGTCCCAACCGGAAACACCCACGCCCCCTGACCAGATGACGGGCTTTAATCCAGGGCCATGGAACCCTCATCCCGGCCTCTCTACTTGGTGTGTACCAGGAAAACGGTTGCAACTTACTAAGCCATATTCCTTGCGGAAAACATGTGGCAGTACAGGGATGGAAATGAATGGGAATGTGATTTGATTCATGATGACACTGATGTCAAATGGACTGGCATAAGACTGGCATGTCACAACACTGCCATCTTACCCATCCTCATGCCATCTCATGGCCATGCCAATATGTATCCAACAACATATGGCTTTCCGGAACTTACTTTCCACTTCTGTGTATGAAATATAACATTTAAAGAAATGCTCATAAACATGCCATGAAACTCCTAAGATGCAAACATTGCAACAAACACTTCATCATATCAAGAGTTCAAACATGCTTGCCTGGTTCGGAGTAGTCGGAGTCTAACTGGGTGAAGTTTGCGGCTCCGTCACTTCCTCCGGAATCTACGATATAAGAAAAATACGCACGTAACGTAAATACCGCGATGTGCACAAAAAGTATACCAAATAATTTTTCAATAAATCTGATAAAAAACTAGACAAAATTTTAAAGAGAACAGAAAAAGAATCAACCAAAAATACTTTTCTGTTCAAAAGAGATAAGGGTTTTGATCCAGGGACCTTTCTGTAATGAAACAGAAAACTCCCAGGGGGTTCAGCAGAAAAAACCAGAAAACGGTTCGTTTAAAAGAAAAAGGCTAAGAGGCTGACAGGCGGGCTCCACCCGTCAGGTTTGAATATTCAAACGAGGGAAACAGGGCGCGACGGCACCCGAGAGATGCGGTGGTCACCGACGGCGATCCATAGCGGGGCTGGGTGATCGGGTGGTACCTCTATGATCAGCACGTCCTTCCGCGTCTGTGGGTGGTGGTGGTGGTCGCCGGTGAGTGCTGTGTCGACGGCGGCCCTTGCTCCGGTGGACGGCGGTTCGGGTGGTCGTGGGCCTCGTCGGAGAGAGCTGCTAGAATCAAATTGGAGTGGGGGTTAGACTCCTAGAGGTGGTACGAGGCTACGAGCGAGAGTAGGGCGGCGGAGGAGTTCTCACCGAAGAGAACGTTGCCGGAGCCTGAGGCGGACGGAGGTGGCCGGAGTTGAGGAAGAAGGGCCCCTCGAGGCTCTTCTAGAGGCTAGGCGGGGTCTGGTGAGGTGGTGGATTTTTGCGGGGGCGAGAGCAAGCTCGGGGGTGCTATTTATAGCCGGCCCGAGGCGGTTGTCGTGAACGGATAAGTCCGGCGAGTGATTACGGCGGCGCTGTGGCTGGACGGTCGGCTTAGGGGCTTGAGCATCATCTAGATGAAGCACTGGTGCCATCCCAGTGTCCAACTCAGCAAGGTAGGGAGGATTACGGCCTGTCCTCGACGGAACGGCCGCACGGCACGTCGGCGGCAGAGAATGCGCTCTACGCGTGCTAGGCCACGACGACGGTGCTGCATGCGTGCGCTGGCAAGGAGATGGCCACGCGGAGCTCTCAGGAGGTTTGGGCGGTGCCGAACGGCGTTATGCCGCAGTGTGTCCCCCTGTCGGCCGTTACGGTGGTTCTGCCGCCGCGGGACACGCCGGCGCAGGCGGGCCAAGGCGCCACCGACGCCAGGAACGAGCCAAGCGCGTGTGTGGAGCTCCGGACAAGGAGGAGGGGCTGTGAGAAACGTGCCAAGTGCACAGTTTTCCTGTGACTGAAACTCTGACGGAGAAACAACACTGAATTCTGAATTTTACTGAATATGAACAGTAACAGTGCATGCCAGGTGTTCGACAGAATAATTTTGGCATGTGGGGATTTTTCCTTGAGCTGGTTTTTGGTGGAGTGGTCTCTCATTGCAACTAGAGGTTGCCTGAATTTTGGTGGAATATTTGGAGAAGTGGAAATATGAATTTCACCAAATTTGACAAATCTGGTCCAAACTTGCAGAGGGTGAAATTTGAAAATTTTGAAAAGAAGAAGAGTAGATCTTGATGGTTCTAGGTTGTGGGTGCTAGGGACTATCCAGGGGAGTTGAGTTGAGACCAAAAACCAAAGGCATTAAGGTACTTGCTTTGCAAATCACCTAGGCTCAAAATAAAGGACATAATTGTTTTGGGAAAGGAAATAAATGGAATAAAATCCAAAAATGGATTTTATTAGTTTGGACAGAATGTTTGGGTTGTTTCAAAGTGGAAGGGGGGGGGGGGTCTTGGGGAGTTTTACCATAATAGGCATGGTAAAACTAGAATGGATCAAAACCAAATAAAAGCCCAAAACCAAAAAGGTTTTCTTTTTAGAAGAAACTAAATCCAAGAAAAGATTTTTAGAGAGCAAACTTAGAAGAGGGTTTTTAAGAAGGGTTTAAATAACCTTCCTCAAACCAAGCAAGGCCCTTGTTTAAGACAAAAACCACAAAAATTTTGGAGTGTCACAGCACCTACCCCCTTAGGAAAAATCTCGTCCCCGAGATTTCAGCTGATTCTTAAATAGGTGTGGGTGCTCTGTCCGAAGAAAATCCTCGCTCTCCCAAGTTGCTTCATTCTTGGTGTGATTGCTCCACTGAACTCTGAAAAACTTGATGGCTTTCTGTCGGGTCCTCCTCTCAAACTCTTCTAATATTTTTATTGGGTTCTCCCGGTAGGTGAGGTCTGGTTGCCTGTCAATATTTTCATGCGATACTTGCTTCTCTGGGTTGCTCACGTACTTTCTCAACTGCGAGATGTGAAACACGTTGTGGATACCGGATAAATCTCCGGGTAGGTCTAGCTGGTAGGCTACCGTGCCTCTTCGGGTCACTATATGGAATGGTCCGATGAATCTTGGTGCTAGCTTTTCCTTAATCCTGAATCGCTGCAGACCCCTCATAGGAGAGACTCTTAGGTATACAAATTCTCCGGGTTCAAAACTGATTTCTCGATGCTTTCTATCGTAATAACTCTTTTGCCGACTTTGAGCTGTCTTGAGTCGATCTCTAATCGTCTTAACTTTCTCCTCAACCTCCTTGAGCATATGTGGGCCGAAGATATGACTATCTCCGGTCTCTGACCAATTTAGCGGGGTTTGACATCTTCTTCCATACAGAGCTTCAAAGGGTGCCATTTGCAAGCTGGCTTGATAACTATTGTTGTATGTGAACTCTGCATATGGCAAACTTTCTTCCCAACTGGTTCCATAGGTGAGGACACATGCTCTCAGCATATCCTCTAGGATTTGGTTTATGCGTTCAGTTTGCCCATCAGTCTGGGGATGGTATGCGGTACTGAATGCTAGTTGGGTTCCCAGTGCCTGTTGTAGGTGATCCCAAAATCTAGAGACGAACTGTGTGCCTCTGTCAGATATGATAGTCTTTGGGACTCCATGCAGACAGACGATACGGGCAAGATAAAGTCTGGCCAGTCTCTGAGTGGTGTGAGTTGTCTTCACCGGAATAAAATGTGCCACTTTGGTTAATCTGTCAGTTATGACCCATATGGCATCGTTTCCGTGTCGTGACCGTGGTAGTCCAACAATGAAATCCATCCCTATCTCATCCCACTTCCACTCGGGTATCTTGTTTGGCTGTAACAGCCTGGCTGGTTTCTGGTGCTCGGCCTTGATGCGTTGACAAGAGTCACAACATGCAATGAACATGGCTATATCTCTCTTCATACCATGCCACCAAAAATTTTCCTGAAGGTCTTTGTACATTTTTGTCCCTCCAGGATGGATTGAATACGGAGCGATGTGGCTTTCAGCCAGAATCTGCTGTTTGAGGTCCTTGATGTTTGGTACGCAAAGTCTCTCTCCGTACCACAATATTCCTTGCTCATCTACGTTGAATTCTGAGGCCTTGCCCAAACTCACTTTCTTCTTTATGCCATCAATGCTGGGGTGTCCGTGCCGAGCCTCCTTAATCTTTTCCATCAGAGTAGGCTGTATTTCCAGATTCGACACACTGCCTTCAGTAACCATTATTAAATTGAGTTTGGCAAATTCCTGTTGAAATTCTGGCCTCAACTTTGGTATACTGTCGTCGTCCGTGCTGGGATTCCGACTAAGGGCATCTGCCACAACATTTGCCTTTCCGGGATGATAGTGGATCCCAACATCATAATCCTTCACCAACTCCAACCAGTGTCGTTGCCGTAAATTAAGTTCCGGCTGTGTGAAAATATACTTAAGACTCTTATGGTCTGTGTATATCTCACAACGATTTCCAAGTAGAAAGTGTCTCCATTCCTTGAGTGCATGGATGACCGCTGCCAATTCTCAGTCATGAGTGGGATAATTCTCCTCATGCTTGCGAAGTTGTCTGGAGACATACGCAACTACTTTGCCTTCTTGCATCAATACGCATCCGAGGCCTTTCCGGGATGCGTCACAATACACCTCAAAATTCTTGTGTATGTCTGGCACAATTAATACTGGTGCCATTGTTAATTTGCTTTTTAGCTCTTGGAAGCTTTTCTCACATGCTTCCGTCCATTCAAACTTCTTGCCTTTCTTGAGCAACTGTGTCATTGGCTTTGCTATGGTGGAGAATCCTTCAATAAATCTCCGATAATAGCCTGCCATTCCCAAGAAACTTCGTACGTCCGTTAAGGTAGCTGGTGGTTTCCAGCCAAGTACAGCCTTGACCTTTTCCAGGTGTACTGCAATACCTTCTTGGGTGAGTACGTGGCCCAGAAAATCCACCTGTCTTAGCCAAAATTCACATTTGCTGAATTTGGCGTACAGTTGATGTTTCCTGAGTTCTCCGAGTACAATCCTGAGATGCTCGGCGTGCTCTTCTGGTGTTTTGGAGTATATCAAAATATCATCGATGAATACCACAACAAACTTGTCCATATACTTCATAAATACTTTGTTCATGAGGTGAACAAAATATGCGGGGGCATTGGTTAGCCCAAATGGCATAACTGTGAACTCATACAGTCCATATCTGGAAGTGAAGGCTATCTTGGGAATATCTTCTGTTCGTACTTTTAATTGGTGGTATCCTGATCTCAAGTCAATTTTTGAGAAGACTTTGGCCTGTGCGAGCTGATCAAATAAGTCATTTATTCGGGGCATTGGGTATTTGTTCTTGATTGTGACCATGTTAAGAGCTCGATAGTCAATACATAATCTTAGTGTTCCATCCTTTTTCTTGGCAAATAAAATTGGAGAACCCCATGGTGAGGAACTGGCTCGAATGTATCCTTTCTCCAATAATTCTTTTATTTGCTTCTTCAGTTCTACCAATTCGGATGGTGCCATTCTGTATGGTTTCTTGTAAATGGGAGCGGTTTCGGGTGCTAGCTCAATGCTGAATTCTATCTCTCGGTCCGGTGGCATGCCTGGTAGTTCTTCTGGAAATACGTCTGGAAATTCAGACACTACTGGAACCTTGTTCAGCTCAGAGACGTCCACCTTGTTTAATCTCGGTTGCCGAGGTATTTGTCTCTCTTTGGCTGAAACTTTTATTTTCTCCCCGTGATGGTGTGTGAGAATCACGGTCCGGTTGAAGCAGTCAATAAAACCTTTGTTGGTGGTTAACCAATCCATCCCTAGGATGACATCCAGTCCTTTGCTTTCCAATACAATAAGGTTGGCGTAAAACTTCAATCCTTCAACTTCAATAACCACACCTTGACAATAACTCTGGGTCACTTGCTTAATCCCAGGGGACTTGATGATCATTGATTTTTCCAAGGGAAGCATCGAAAAATTATTTTGCAAAGCAAAACTCTTCAAAATGAATGAGTGAGAAGCTCCAGAATCAAACAAAACCATGGCAGGTATTGTGTTGACAGGGTACATATCGAGTACGATATCTGGGGCGTTCTGTGCTTCCTCTCGAGTCACGTGGTTCAGGTGACCTTTCCGGTGGTTGTTATTGGGGTTAAAATTGTTTCGCTTTGGCGCTGAATTATTTCCACCATTGTTAGGCTTTGGGGTTGAGTTTCTTGGCTTGGGGCATTGCTTGGCATAGTGCCCTTCTTCTCCACAAGCGTAACAAGTAACGCCTGGGCGATATGTGAACTCCTTGTCTCTTGCATGGAAATTCTTGATTGGGCGTAAATTATTCATTGGGGTTTTGTGTGCACTACCCTTCTGAATTTCAGTCTTGCTTCTGTGGTTGCGAGCAAAAGTAGACTGGTCCCTCTTGCATTTACGGAAATCTTCTAAGCTGTGTCGCTCATTTTCCAGAGTAATGGCCTTATCCACCAGTGTTTTAAAGTCTGGGATGGTATGCACAACTAGCTAGCATTTAAGCATGGGTGCCAGGCCTTCCAAGAATTTTTCCATCTTCTTGCTCTCGGTCATGCGCTCTTCATTTGCGTAGCGAGACACCAGAGTGAATTGGCTGTTGTATTCTGACACGGTCATGGTCCTTTGCTTGAGATCATCAAATTCTCTCTTCTTGATTTTCATCACACTTTTAGGAATGTGTGCCCCACGAAAACCTTCCTTGAAATCTTCCCAGGTGATTTCATTTTTGTTGGGGTGCATGTGCAGGAAGTTTTCCCACCATGATGCAGCTGCTCCTATGAGATAATGCGGTGCATACAATACTTTCTCACGGTCTGAACATTGTGCAATAATTAATTTTCTCTCCATGTCTCGAAGCCAGTCTTCGGCCTCAAGAGGCTTGTCAGTGTGAGAAAATGTTTGGGGACGCGTTTTCTGTAACTCAGGTAACTTGGATTGCTGCTGATACTGACCACGGTTATTTCCCATATTGATGAATTGGTTCATCATTTCCTGGTGTTGTTGCTGACTCTGTTCATACAGACGATACACCTGGGTAAATGCTGTTTCACTGTCTTGTTGACTTGTGTGCCCCTGAGTGAAATTGTGGTTTGGTGGCGTGCCATAATTTTCCTCTGGCTGATTTGGCATGGAACGCGTCCAAGGACGAGACATCTTTCACTCTGGGGATATATTTTGTGAAACTCGTAAGACAAGAAAGAGAGTCGCGAAAGTCAATAAAATCACACATAAAGAAAATTTTAAGACTCCAGGATATTTTTGAAATTACACGGTTGCGCGCGGAGAAGGACTATTACATATCTTACACGCAAGCATAATTATACATTACATCACTCAGGATATGCGTACATAATCCTGACATGTCATTTAGACTAGTGCACTTCTCTAGATCCTACATGATGCACAAACAGGCTACTTCTCACAACCTATGCACATATAAACATATCACACAAGTCGGTACATCGCATGGGGTTTACGCGCACTCAGTCGGAGATGGTGAGGATCTCCCTTGGCCTGCCGAGGGTGAGACGCAGTGACGCTGGGGAATCGACCTCCTCCTCGCTAATAGGTTCCAGACGAGGAACGCTACGCTGAGCTGATGGAGTAGGTGCCATAGGCGGAGTAACCTGAATATGAATGGGCGAAATAGGTGGGGTAGCACATATGGGAGTGGGTGCAATGAGTGGTGCAGCGCAGATGGGAGTGGGTGCAATAGCTTGGTTGAATTCCTCAGTGGTAGGAAGACGACGAGTAGTGGCGAGAATGGTAGGTGAATGAGAAGCTGAGGATGAGATAAAAGTCAGCGGTGAAGCGGTGTGCAGGAGTTCCCTCCTGTTTGCGGCACAGCCATGAACTGAGTCCATGCGGGCAGCTACGAGGTCGTCCACCATGCTGTCGAAGGCTGCCTCTAGGGCTCGGAGGTACTCGACAAGCATCTCAAAGGCCTCGTCTCGCTCTCCTCTGGGGCAAGAGAAAGAGTAGTGACATGTGTAAGGCACGTGGCATGGAAGGTAGCGGTAGCGATGGGTCTTCATTGCAGGAAGGACGTCCCGAAGATGAGCTATCGCCTCGCGGGCAGCCATCTGCATAGCATGCCTCTCTGTAGGCATGGCTTTCCCCAAGAATCGGAAGCGGCGTATCTCAGCACGCCCTCCCCTGAATTGCACCGCGGCCTGGTGCATGGTCAGACTGTTGTTGATCTTGTGTGGATAAAGTGTGAAGACTGGGCGCACGGATGGCCCCATCGCGACCTGAACAATGAAGGAGAGGAGTTTGACGAACCCCTCAGGCACGTTGGCAAACATCTGCGACTTAGATTCGTCGCCAGCCATCTACAAAAGTAGGCAAAAATTCTGAACAATCGGATCATAAATTTTATGCTGACTGTCAGAAAAAAAGACTACATTTGTAAAAACATGAATAACCTCTATCATGCTAATGACCAATTAGCGATCGCACCTAGTGGCTTCCTACAGTCAGCCTGGCTCTGATACCAAGTCTGTCACGACCGATTTTTTCAATAAAATGCTTATTGAGCAAGTCGATCTTTAGTTCCCAGTATAGGAAAAGTTATCCTCACTGGTAGACAAATACTTGATAAACAGAAGACCAGTAGCATAAATAAATTACAGGATTGAGCTGAGGCTGCTCAACAATTTATTACAAACTCGCCAATATCTTACATAAGGGCGGTTATGGTACAGGGGTGTGGTGACATGCTACTAGCTCGAGAAAAAAGTGGTGGTGGATAACTTGGCTCCTAACTGGAAGCTCATCGAGCGTCGAGGTGAGGCTCGATGAATTTATTCTGGGGTGGCAGAAGCGGATATGATACAATGACAAAGACAGGATCGCACGGGACTAACTGGGACTCCTCTAGGCGTCGGACTCGCTATAGAACTCTTCATCCATGAGACCGCCTTCATCAACATCTGGCCAAATCAACAAGCCAGGTGAGTACTTTGAAAGTACTCGCAAGACAGTTCGGACAAAAGATATAATAAATGTATGCATGAATGCATCATGAACAAAAATAATGATGCTCATCCCAATAATAATATTTTGCATGACTTGATAAATAAAACAAATAACTGAAAACCGATCGGGTGTCTGGAGCGACGCCTCGAAAGGCAAACAAATAAAGTTCATGTCGCAGTCGGGAATCTAAGCGACACCACATAAAGGGCTTGTAAAAGAAGTGCCATAGTCGGGCGTCTGAGCGACGTCACAAAAAGGGCTTGAAAAGAAATGCCACAGTCGGATGTCTGAGCGACATTGCAGAAAGGGCTTGAAAAGAAATGCCACAGTCGGACGTCTGAGCGACATCACAGAAAGGGCTTGAAAAGAAATGCCACAGTCGGACGTCTGAGCGACATCACAGAAAGGGCTTGAAAAGAAATGCCACAGTCGGACATCTGAGCGATATCACAGAAAGGGCTTATAAAAGAAATGCCACAGTCGGACATCGGAGCGACATCACAGAAAGGGCTTGAAAAGAAATGCCACAGTCGGACATCTGAGCGACATCACAGAAAGGGCTTGAAAAGAAATGCCACAGTCAGACGTCTGAGCGACATCACAGAAATGGCTTATAAAATAAATGCCACAGTCGGACGTCGGAGCGACATCACAGAAAGGGCTTATAATAAAAGTAAATAACAAGTATGCCACCGTCGGACGTCTGAGCGACATCACAGACAGGGCTTATAACAAATGTAAATAACAAGTATGTCACCGTTGGACGTATGAGCGACATCACAGACAGGGCTTATAACAAATGTAAATAACAAGGTTAGTCCATCCACAAGAATAAACTTTTAACCGGATTTTACACACATGTATTCCACCGGAGTTTTGTCACTGAGACTGATATCTGACAAGATAAGATGAATACAGTACTTGGACAAGTACAAGATGATTTGAAGGATTTGTGACTCTGCAGAGTTTGTACTGACTGACCACAGCCAACGGATTTCTATAGTCACGAAGGACTAGTTCCGTTCACGGTATTTCGGTAGAAACACATTTAACCAGTACACACCCATTCTACCTCACGATGCCAGGAATCACCCTAGACAACGTCCAAGAAAAACTTTGAGACGGGGAGGTCACAACCTCGAATAGCATGGGATCAAATTTCTATACGCGCGCTCTAAGGGGTGCCCCCCTCTCGGTCCCAACCGGAAACACCCATGCCCCCTGACCGGATGACGAGCTTTAATCCAGGGCCATGGAACCCTCATCCCGGCCTCTCTACTTGGTGTGTACCAGGAAAACGGTTGCAACTTACTAAGCCATATTCCTTGCGGAAAACATGTGGCAGTACAGGGATGGAAATGAATGGGAATGTGATTTGATTCATGATGACACTGATGTCAAATGGACTGGCATAAGACTGGCATGTCACAACACTGCCATCTTACCCATCCTCATGCCATCTCATGGCCATGCCAATATGTATCCAACAACATATGGCTTTCCGGAACTTATTTTCCACTTCTGTGTATGAAATATAACATTTAAAGAAATGCTCATAAACATGCCATGAAACTCCTAAGATGCAAACATTGCAACAAACACTTCATCATATCAAGAGTTCAAACATGCTTGCCTGGTTCGGAGTAGTCGGAGTCTAACTGGGTGAAGTTTGCGGCTCCGTCACTTCCTCCAGAATCTACGGTATAAGAAAAATACGCACGTAACGTAAATACCGCGAGGTGCACAAAAAGTATACCAAATAATTTTCCAATAAATCCGATAAAAAACTAGACAAAATTTTAAAAAGAACAGAAAAAGAATCAACCAAAAATACTTTTCTGTTTAAAAGATATAAGGGTTTTGATCCAGGGACCTTTTTGTAATGAAACAGAAAACTCCCAGGGGGTTCAGCAGAAAAAACTAGAAAACGGTTCGTTTAAAAGAAAAAGGCTGAGAGGCTGATAGGCGGGCTCCACCCGTCAGGTTTGAATATTCAAACGAGGGAAACAGGGCGCGACGGCGCCCGAGAGATGCGGTGGTCGCCGATGGCGATCCACGGCAGGGCTGGGTGATCGGGTGGTACCTCTGTGATCAGCACGTCCTTCCGCGTCTGTGGGTGGTGGTGGTGGTCGCCGGCGAGCACTGTGTCGACGGCGGCCCTTGCTCCGGCGGACGGCGGTTTGGGTGGTCGTGGGCCTTGTCGGAGAGAGCTGCTAGAATCAAATTGGAGTGGGGGTTAGACTCCTAGAGGTGGTACGAGGCTACGGGCGAGAGTAGGGCGGCGGAGGAGTTCTCACCGAAGAGAACGTTGCCGGAGCCCGAGGCGGACGGAGGTGGCCGGAGTTGAGGAAGAAGGGCCCCTCGAGGCTCTTCTAGAGGCTAGGCGGGGTCTGGTGAGGTGGTGGAGTTGTGCGGGGGCGAGAGCAAGCTCGGGGGTGCTATTTATAGCCGGCCTGAGGCGGTTGTCGTGAACGGATAAGTCCGGCGAGTGATTACGGCGGCGTTGTGGCTGGACGGTCGGCTTAGGGGCTTGAGCATCATCTAGATGAAGCACTGGTGCCATCCCAGTGTCCAACTCAGCAAGGGAGGGAGGATCACGACCTGTCCTCGACAGAACGGCCGCATGGCATGTCGGCGGCAGAGAACGCGTTCTGCGCGTGCCAGGCCACGGCGACGGTGCTACATGCATGCGCTGGCAAGGAGATGGCCACGCGGAGCTCTCAGGAGGTTTGGGCGGTGCCGAACGGTGTTATGCCGCAGTGTGTCCCCCTGTCGGCCATTATGGTGGTTCTGCCGCCGCGGGA
Source organism: Triticum aestivum (assembly GCF_018294505.1). NCBI lineage: Eukaryota > Viridiplantae > Streptophyta > Magnoliopsida > Poales > Poaceae > Triticum > Triticum aestivum. Next base: position 718,298,550 of record NC_057801.1, read on the forward strand.
CATGCCGGCGCAGGCTGGCCAGGGCGCCACCGACGCCAGGAACGAGCCAAGCGCGCGTGTGGAGCTCCGGACAAGGATGAGGGGCTGTGAGCAACGTGCCAAGTGCACAGTTTTCCTGTGACTGAAACTCTGATGGAAAAATGACACTGAATTCTGAATTTTACTGAATATGAACAGTAATAGTGCATGCCAGGTGTTTGACAGAATAATTTTGGCATGTGGGGATTTTTCCTTGAGCTGGTTTTTGGTGGAGTGGTCTCTCATTGCAACTAGAGGTTGCCTGAATTTTGGTGGAATATTTGGAGAAGTGGAAATATGAATTTCACCAAATTTGACAAATCTTGTCCAAACTTGCAGAGGGTGAAATTTGAAAATTTTGAAAAGAAGAAGAGTAGATCTTGATGGTTCTAGGTTGTGGGTGCTAGGGACTATCCAGGGGAGTTGAGTTGAGACCAAAAACCAAAGGCATTAAGGTACTTGCTTTGCAAATCACCTAGGCTCAAAATAAAGGACAAAATTGGTTTGGGAAAGGAAATAAATGGAATAATATCCAGAAATGGATTTTATTAGTTTGGACAGAATGTTTGGGTTGTTTCAAAGCAGAAGGGGGGGGGGGTCTTGGGGAGTTTTACCATAATAGGCATGGTAAAACTAGAAAGGATCAAAACCAAATAAAAGCCCAAAACCAAAAAGGTTTTCTTTTTAGAAGAAACTAAATCCAAGAAAAGATTTTTAGAGAGCAAACTTAGAAGAGGGTTTTTAAGAAGGGTTTAAATGACCTTCCTCAAACCAAGCAAGGCCCTTGTTTAAAACAAAAACCACAAAAATTTTGGAGTGTCAAAGTGTCCCCTATTAAATCTTTGTTTTGCAATATGAATCTTAATAATTATGGGACTAGAGATGAGTCAACTTTAGTTAAAAGGCGTCCCAATGATTCAGAGTTTTTAGATCTTGATGCTAAATTTGGTAACAGTGGGATTGGATATGTCAAGACTTTAAATAGCATTGAACCCACTATCTTGGATTTCAAGGAATTTAATTATGATAATTGTTCTTTAGAAGATTGTATTTCCTTGTTGTAATCCGTTTTGAATTCTCCTCATGCTTATAGTCAAAATAAAGCCTTTACCAAACATATTGTTGATGCCTTGATGCAATCTTATGATGAAAAACTTAATTTGGAAGTTTCTATACCTAGAAAACTTAATGATGAGTGGGAACCTACTATAAAGATTAAAATTAAAGATCATGAGTGTTATGCTTTGCGTGATTTGGGTGCTAGTGTTTCCATGATTCCGAAAACTTTTATGTGATATTCTAGGTTTCCATGATCTTGATGATTGCTCTTTAAATTTGCACCTTGCGGATTCCACCATTAAAATGCCTACAGGAAGGATCAATGATGTTCCTATCGTTGCAAATAGGAATTATGTGCCCGTAGATTTTATCGTTCTTGATATAGATTGCAATCTTTCATGTCCTATTATTCTTGGTAGACCTTACCTTAGAACAATTGGTGCGATTATTGATATGAAGGAAGGGAATATTAGATTCCAATTTCAATTAAGGAAAAGAATGGAGCACTTTCCAAGGTGGAAAGTTAAATTACCTTATGAATCTATCATGCGAGCTACTTATGAATCAAGTGCCAAATATGCCACTACTTAGATCTATCCTCGCTTTTATGCCTATCTAGGGGCGTTAAACGATAGCGCTAGTTGGGAGGCAACCCAATTTTACTTTTGTTTTTTGTTTTTGCTTCTGTTTAGTAATAAATTTTGTATCTACTTTCTGTTTAGATGTGTGTTCATGTTTTAATTAGTGTTTGTGCCAAGTAGAACCTATAGGATAACCTATGGTAAGAGTTAATTTGATTCTGCCGAAAAAACAGAAACTTTGCGCTCATGAGAAAAACTTTAATAAATCACAGAAACGTGCTTTTGCGTTGATTATTTTTGCTGTAGATCAATAGACAAATTGCCTCGGACGTCCTATTTTGTTAGGATTTTTAGAGTTCCAGAAGTATTCGAAAGTTACAGATTGCTACAGACTGTTCTTTTTTGACAGATTCTGTTTTTCGTGTGTTGTTTGCTTATTTTGATGCATCTATGGCTAGTATGCAGGGGTATGAACCATAGAGAAATTGGAATACAGTAGGTTTAACACCAATATAAATAAAGAATGAGTTCATTATAGTACCTTATGTGGTGGTTTTTCTTTCTTGCACTAACGGAGCTTATGAGATTTCCTGTTGAGTTTTCTGTTGTGAAGTTTTCAAGTTTTGGGTAAAGATTTGATGGACTATGGAATAAGGATTGGCAAGAGCCTAAGCTTGAGGATGTCCATGGCATCCCAAGATATTCAAGGATAACCAAAATCCTAAGCTTGGGGATGCCCCGGAAGGCATCCCCTCTTTCGTCTTCGTCCATCGATAACTTACTTGGAGCCATATTTTTATTCGCCACATGATATGTGTTTTGCTTGGAGCATCTTGTATGATATTAGTATTTTCTTTTTAGTTTACCACAATCATCTTTGCTGTACACACCTTTTGGGAGAAACCCACTTGATTGGAATTTATTAGAATACTCTATGTGCTTCACTTATATCTTTTGAGCTAGATAGTTTTTGCTCTAGTGCTTCACTTATATCTTTTAGAGCATGGCGGTGGCTTAATTTTGTAGAAATTACTAATCTCTCATGCTTCACTTATATTATTTTGAGAGTCTCTTAGAACAGAATGGTATTTGCTATGGTTATGAAATTGGTCCTAGAATGATGGGCATCCAAGTTGGGTATAATAAAAACTATCATAGGAAGTGAATTGGATGCTATGATCAATTTGATACTTGATAATTGTTTTGAGATATGGAGGTAGTGATATTAGAGTCATGCTAGTTGGGTGATTATGAATTTAAAGAATGCTTGTGTTGAAGTTGGCAAGCCCCGTAGCATGCACGTATGGTAAAAGTTGTGTAACAAATTTGAAACATGAGGTGTTCTTATATTGTGCATCCTTATGAGTGGCGGTCGGGGATGAGCGATGGTCTTTTCCTACCAACCTACCCCCCTAGGAGAGTGCGTGTAGTGCTTGGTTTTTGATGACTTGTAGATTTTTGCAATAAGTATATGAGTTCTTTTTTGACTAATGTTGAGTCCATGGATTATACGCACTCTTACCCTTCCATCATTGCTAGCCTCTTTGGTACCGTGCATTGCCCTTTATCACCTTGAGAGTTGGTGCAAACTTTGCTGGTGCATCCAAACCCTGTGATACGATACGCTCTATCACACATAATATCTTCCTCAAAACAGCCACCATACCTACCTATTATGGCATTTCCATAGCCATTCCGAGATATATTACCATGCAACTTTCCACCGTTCCGTTCATCATCATGACACACATCATTATTGTCATATTGCCTTGCATGATCATGGTTGACATCGTATTTGTGGCAAAGCCACTTTGCATAATTTTCACACATGTCACTCTTGATTCATTGCCCATCCCGGTACATCGCCGGAGGCATTCATATAGAGTCATATCTTGTTTTAGTTTTGAGTTGTAATTCATGAGTTGTAAATAAATAGAAGTGTGATGATCATCATTATTAGAGCATTGTCCCCAAATAAGAAAAGAAAAAAGAAAGGCCAAATAAAAAAAGAAAGGCCAAAAAAGGCCAAATAAAAAAAAGGAAAGGCCCAAAATAAAAGAAAAAGGGGCAATGTTACTATCCTTTTCCACACTTGTGCTTCAAAGTAGCACGATGTTCTGCATATAGAGAGTCACATATGTTGTCACTTTCATATACTAGTGGGAATTTTTCATTATAGAACTTGGTTTGTATATGCCTACGATGGGCTTCCTCAAATGCCCTAGGTCTTCGTGAGCAAGCAAGTTGGATGCATACCCACTAGTTTCTTTTGTTGAGCTTTCATACATTTATAGCTCTAGTGCATCCGTTGCATGGCAATCCCTACTCCTCATGTTGACATCAATTGATGGGCATCTCCATAGCCCGTTGATTATCCTCGTCAATGTGAGACTTTCTCCTTTTTTGTCTTCTCCACACAATCTCCATCATCATATTCTATTCCACCCATAGTGCTATGTCCATGGCTCACGCTCATGTATTGCGTGAAAGTTGAAAATGTTTGAGATTATTTAAGTACGAAACAATTGCTTGGCTTGTGATCGGGGGTGTGCAAGATGGGAGCATTTTTGTGTGACGAAAATGAAGCATGACCTAAGTATATGATTTTGTAGGGATGAACTTTCTTTAGCCATGTTATTTTGAGAAGACATGATTACTTTGATTAGTATGCTTGAAGTATTATTATTTCTTATGTCAATATGAAATTTTATTTTGAATCATTTGGATCTGAACATTCATGCCATAATAAAGAGAATTACATTGAGAATTATGCTAGGTAGCATTCCACATCAAATATTCTGTTTTTATCATTTACCTACTCGAGGACGAGCAGGAATTAAGCTTGGGGATGCTTGATACGTCTCCAATGTATCTATAATTTTGGATTGTTCCATGCTATTATATTACCCATTTTGGATGTTTATGGGCTTTACTTTACACTTTTATATCATTTTTGGGACTAACCTACTAACCGGAGGCCCAACCCGAAATGCTGTTTTTTTCCTATTTCATTATTTCAAAGAAAAGGAATATGAAACGGAGTCCAAATGGAATGAAACCTTCGGGAGCGATCTTTTTGAAACAAACATGATCCAGAGGACTTGGAGTGGAAGTCAAGAAACAAAGGAGGCGGCCACGAGGGTGCCCGGCACGCCCCCTACAGGTGGGCGCGCCCCCCACCCTCGTGGGCCCCTCGGGCATCCACCTACATACTCCTTCCTCCTACATATACCCATGTACCGCAAAAACATCAGAAGTGACCACGAAAACCTAGTTCCACTGCCGTAACCTTCTATATCCGCGAGATCGCATCTTGGAGCCGTCACCGGCGCTCCGTCGGAGGGGGAATCCACCATGGAGGGTCTCTACATCATCCCTAAGGCCTCTCCATGAGTTGTGAGTAGTTTACCATAGACCTTCGGGTCCATAGTTATTAGCTAGATGGCTTGTTCTCTCTCTTCTAATCTCAATACAATGTTCTCCTCGATGTTCTTGGAGATCTATTTGATGTAACTATTTTTGTGGTGTGTTTGTCGAGATCCGATGAATTGTGGGTTTATGATCAAGTTTATCTATGAGAAATATTTGAATCTCCTCTGAATTCTTTTATGTGTGATTAAGTTATCTTTTCAAGTCGCTTTGAATTATCAGTTTGGTTTGGCCTACTAGATTGATCTTTCTTGCAATGGGAGAAGTGCTTAGCTTTGGGTTCAATCTTGCGGTGTCCTTTCTGAGTGACAACAGGGGCAGCAAGGCACGTATTGTATTGTTGCCATTGAGGATAAAAAGATGGGGTTTATATCATATTGCATGAGTTTATCCCTCTACATCATGTCGTCTTTCTTAATGCATTACTCTGTTCTTTATGAACTTAATACTCTAGATGCATGCTGGATAGCGGTCGATGTGTGGAGTAATAGTAGTAGATGCAGGCAGGAGTCGGTCTACTTGTCACGGACGTGATGCCTATATACATGATCATACCTAGATAATCTCATAATTATTTGCTTTTCTATCAATTGCTTGACAGTAATTTGTTCACCCACCGTAATAATTATGCTATGTTGAGAGAAGCCACTAGTGAAACCTATGGCCCCCGGGTCTATCTCTTATCATATAAGCTTTGAATCTACTTTTATTTGCATCTTTACTTTTCCAATCTATATTATAAAATACCAAAAATATATTTATATTATCATATTATCTCTATTAGATCTCACTTTCGCAAGTGGCCTTGAAGGGATTGACAACCCCTTTATTGCGTTGGTTGTGAGTTCTTCTTTGTTTGTGTAGGTGCGTGGGACTTGTGAGGAGCCTCCTACTGGATTGATACCTTGGTTCTCAAAAACTGAGGGAAATACTTACGCTACTGTGCTGCATCACCCTTTCCTCTTCAGGGAAAACCAACGCAAGCTCAAGACGTAGCAGGCGTCAACCTGTGTATATAAAGGGACGACACGACGGCGGTTCAAGGACAAGAAACAACAACTCGAGAGCCAGGTAAAGAGGATTCGCTCCCTAATCATTGAGACCCCATCAATTCCACCACAACTGGATCGTAGGATATTACCTTCACCACAAGGGGCCGAACCAGTATAAACTCCCCGTGTCCTTTGTCTGGTTTAACCCCTTTAAGCTAATCTCTTTGCGATGGCTCCATGACTAAATCCTCACACTAGGACATCTGACGTGATAATTCCATGACAGTTGGCACCCATCATGGGGCTATCGCACGATGGTTTCAAGTTTTTAAAGGGCAACTTCGAAGGACTCAAGGGATACGCCATCTACCGAATGACCAAGAGTCGTCGCGACAAGCTCTACATCGACGATGCGGGCTGGGGCCTTGACGCTGGCTCAATCGAGTATGGGTACCGGGTCCCCTTTGGAGGAATTCACGTCTTCATCAGGGAAATCGGCGAACCGGGCCCTGAGCCGGACATTTGCACCGACCTCATCGAGACGACTCAATGTGCAAGCCCCGCCCGGGTTCAGCCCGCCATGAAGCGTGCGTTCATAGGATTCATCAATGGTGCGGAGTCTGAACCGGTGTCCGATGGTGAGACAGTCGTTTATTCAGATGGCGAATCATCCACCGGTGAGACCGAGTCACTGTACCAACTGCAAGATGGCCGGTTTGGAGGCTATTCCGATGGCGACAGTATTCCAGCCCCCCTTGAACCGCCGAACTGGGTTGCGATCTTCATGGCCGGTACGCAGCCCACACAACACACTTCATCAGCAGCTGCAATGATTTCCAGATCGGCAGCCGGGGCAGGAGGCCCTGCGCACCCGCTGACTCAAGTTCTCTCCGGTTTATTGGACGCCCGGACGACGTTGTTAACCACAGAGGTTACTACGGACAATCGAGATCAGCATAACATGGAGGTCACAAAGATGCGGGATCAGATAGCTCAGGCCAAGGAGGACTTGGCGGTTGCGGAAACCAGGATGGCTGAGGAGCAGGCCGCTTTGGATGCTCAGGCGCAGCGGATTCAAGAAGAAAATTACCGGCTCATGCTGGATCAGAACGCTTCAAACGACGTGTTGAGGAGGAGGCATCGGTCTCGTCTGCCACCGGTTTATGAAGCAATGAATCTATTCAACATGCCAGGAGCAGGAACCAGTAATCCGGTAGCGGTAAACCGGATCGAAGCACCTGGGACAGGAGCGCAGGATCAGCCTCGGGAAATGGACACGCCTCGTCCGAACCATGACCCGCTCAGTACATGTCGGAACCACTGGGTCACTTCTCTACCCCTTTGGATAACATGATTGTTGCGGGGTCGCGATTGGCAGCTATTCCAATGGAGGGTGAGTCTTTAGCGGCGGTTGAGACGCGGCACGCCAGAGATCTTCTTCAAACGGCTATGGTTCAGCAGCAGGCCTATTCATATAGTCAAGACAGAATTCATTCAACCCCACGCCCAAGCCGGAGTTACAGCAGGCACATTAATGAACCGGCTGTATCGAGCAGTGAGCGGAACCATGATGCCCCTCAAAGGCCTAACCTGGTGGGTGGTGGTGCAAATGCTTAGGACATGATGGATAACGGTAGAGTGCGTCGTGAAGCCAAGTTAGCAGCATAGTATGCGAACCGTCAGCTTACTCCGATTCGTCCGACAACTTAAATGGAATGAGGTCTTGCTTTTAGCTCTTGGGAGTTGCCGTGTCTCACCTCAGCTCTGCACAATGTGCAGCTGCCCAAGGATTTGAAGGGTCCACGTAAGGTGCCTAATTACACCGCTGATTTACCCCCTGAGTCATGGGTCGAAAGTTATGAGATGTCAATGGAGATGCTGCATGTGGATGAAGCGGCATGTGCGAAGTACTTCACTATGATGTTGGATGGAACGGCTCGCACTTGGTTGAAAAGTTTGCTCGCTAACTCCGTTGGGTCATGGGCCGAGTTAAATGCCCAGTTTATACTGAACTTCAAGGACACCTGCAAGCAACCCATGTAAATTGTGGATTCCGCCGCCTGTGTCCAGGAAGAAGGCGAATCGACCACCCATTGGGTGCGCCGGGTTTCAGAGATCTTGAATTCATCGGACCGCATCAATGCCGATTCAGTAGTTATAACATTGGAGGGCAATTGCTGGTTTAAGCCTTTGAAGCTGAAGTTGGGACGGCTCAAGCGTCACTGCAATGACATGGGAACACTTATGGCAGCTCTGGTTAAGTATGCCGATTCTGATAGTACCAAGGATCCCGAGTCTGACGATGAGAAGCCGGGGAAGGAAAAGAAGAACGGCAACAACATAACCAGGCGGGCCATGGGAACAATGGTAGGCATAAAGCGGATAGTAATTCAGATTTTGTGGCTAACACCAATGCGCAGGACAATGGCCAGCGTCGTAAGGGTAAACCGCCCCCACGGAGTGGAGGATCAGGTGTAAATCTTGAGTGCCTATTAAATCAGCCTTGCCCGAGGCACGAGACGTGAGAGAAGCCGGCTACGCACCTCTAGAAGGATTGCTTTATTATGAGGGAGTTCAAAAACTCGGATCTTTTCTGATATGATCATGGACCGTCCGGCGGTTCAGGACCCGGGTCTCATGGGCCGGGTTATGGTGGAGGTAGTTCCGATTCAGGATTTCAAGGTAATCATGGCTGACATGGAAATCAAGGCAATCAGGGCAACCAGGGTGGTTATAATCAGCAGGGAAACCAGCAGCAGCAACAGTCAGGTTACCAGAGTCACCCGAATCAGTTGAATAGTGGGCAGTATCATGTCTTCACCACTAGCATGTGCAAGCGTGATCAGAAGCTTCATAAAAGGGCAGTGAACTCCGTTGAACCGGCGGTGCCCCATTACTTGCGCTGGTCTGAACAACCCATTGTGTGGAGTCGAGAGGATCATCCGCCCATGCTGATAATACGGGTCACCTGGCATTGGTGGTGGCACCTCAGGTTGGAGGTTATAAGTTCACCAAGGTGCTCATGGATGGAGGGAGCAGTATCAACATCTTGTATTATGAAACCTTCCGTCGCATGGGTTTGACAGATAAGTATCTTAAACCGTCAAACACCATTTTCCATGGTGTGGTACCTGGTAAATCGGCCTATTCGGTCGGTAAGATAGCTCTGGAGGTTGCCTTTGGAGATGATCATGATTCGAGATCAGAGACATTGACTTTTGAAGTGGTAAAAATCAGGAGCCCGTACCATGCCCTGTTTGGACGGCCGACTTATGCTAAGTTCATGGCAAGGCCATGTTATGTTTATTTGCAGCTCAAGATGCCGGGTCATAAGGGGACCATCACAGTACATGGAAGCCGAAGGATCGCTTTGGAATGTCAGGAAGGTGATGCGGCTTTTGCTGAGTCGGTTTGTGCAATAGAGGAGTTGAAGTTCTATAAGGACAATGTTGATCCGGCAGATATGACTTCTTTGAGAAAACCCACTACAGAGCATGATCCGGCTTTGAAGTTTAAATCGGCTGATGAGACTAAGTTGGTTGATTTTGTTCCTGGCGATTCATCCAAGCAGTTTAGCATCAGCTAACCTGGATCCGAAATAGGAAGGCACGCTCATCGAGTTCATTTGTGAGAACCGGGACATCGTTGCATGGAAACCCTCTGACATGCCAGGTGTACCGAGGGAACTCGCTGTGAACACTCTTAATATCGATGCCAAGTTTAAACCGGTCAAGCAGTTTCTCTGCTGCTTCAATGAAGAGAGACGCAAGGCCTTTGGTGAGGAGGTAGCCCGGCTCTTGGAAGCAGGGTTTATTGTGGAGGTTTTTCACCCTGAGTGGTTAGCTAACCCGGTGCTGGTGCTCAATAAGAATGGCACTTGATGTATGTGTGTGGATTACACAGATTTGAACAAGGCTTCTCCAGCTGATCCCTTTGCTCTCCCTTGTATTGATCAAATTATTGATGCTACGGCGGGTTGTGAGCATTTGAGCTTTCTGGATGCTTATTCTGGTTACCATCAGATCAAAATGGCAGTTAAGGACCAGGAAAAAACAACTTTTATAACTCCCTTTGGAGCCTTCTGCTATGTATCTATGCCTTTTGGGCTCAAGAGTGCCCAGGCGACTTATCAGCGATGTGTGGAAAATTGTCTTCATAGTCAGATTGGGCGCAATGTTCATGCTTATGTGGATGATATCATGGTGAAGTCCAGGAAAGTGGAGACGTTGATAGATGATTTGAAGGAAACTTTTGATAATCTCCGGGTTTATAAGATGATGCTTAATCTGGCCAAGTGTGTTTTTGGTGTACCGGTAGGCAAGCTTTTGGGTTTTCTGGTGTCTAACAGGGGCATTGAAGCTAATCTGGAAAAGATCAAGGCTATTACGTCCCTGGCTAAACCAGCGTGTGTCAATGATGTTCAACGGCTGGCGGGTCATATTGCAGCGCTAAGCCGGTTTATCAGTCGGTTGGGAGAGAAGGCCATCCCTCTATATCAGATGATGAAGAAGACAAACAATTTTGTCTGGAGTGATGATGCTAATGCGGTGTTTGAGGATCTAAAGAAGCAGTTAGCCGAGCCTCCCGTTCTTGCTGCCCCCATTGATAAAGAACCATTGCTGTTATATGTGGCTGCTAACGCTCGAGCGGTCAGCGTGGCTATTGTGGTGGAGCGCAAGGAGGCCGGTAAGGAATATCCGGTTCAATGACCGGTTTATTATATCAGTGAGGTGCTTATTGAGTCAAAGTAGAGATACCCACATTGGCAGAAGCTGGTGTATGGAGTTTTTATGGCGAGCCGGAAGCTTAAGCAGTACTTTCAGGGCCATCCCATCACTGTGGTCAGCTCCGCCCCTTTGGGAGATATCATCTAGAACAGGGAGGCAACTGGCCGGGTTGCTAAGTGTGCTATCGAGCTTGGACCTCACGTGTTAAAATATATGCCTCGTACGGCCATCAAGTCCCAAGCACTCGTGGATTTCATCAATGACTGGACAGAATTGCAGGCGCCGGAGGATAAACCAGATAAAACATACTGGACTATTCACTTCGACGGATCCAGACAATTGGAGAGCTCGGGGGTTGGAGTGGTTCTTACTTCCCCTCAAGGTGACAATTTTTTTTATGTTCTCTGCTTGATGTTTCCCTGTACTAACAATGCAGCTGAGTATGAGACCTTGCTCCACGGTCTTAGGATGGCTAAGGGGATGAACTTAATCAAGGTACGTTGCTTCGAGGACTCCGATTTAGTGGCTCAGCAAGTGTCTGGTACTTGGGATTCTAAGGATCCACTCATGGCGGCTTATCGGCGTGAGGTGGATGTCATTGCTGGTCACTTCAAGGGTTACCAGGTCGAGTACATTGATCGGCGCAAGAATGAAGCGGCGGACGCTTTAAGCTGGCTCGGGTCTCAGCGTAAACCGGTGCCGCCTAATGTCTTTCTTGACGTTTTGCATAACCCATTGGTCAAAATACCAACGGAGGAGGATCTGGCTGTTCCCGACCTGGAGGCTCAATTAGTGGCGGTTCTTCATGCTATCCTTTCTTGGAAGGTGCCCAACTTGGTGTATATGACCCGGGCGAGTTACCCGAGGACGAAGCTAGACAGATAATCCGGCGGTCCAAGTCCATGACTATTGTCAATGGCGAGTTACATCACTGCAGTGTCTCATGGGCATTTCAGCATTGTGTTTCTCCTGAAGAAGGCTGTGAGATTTTGCGTGAAATCCATGAAGGGGATTGCGGTAACCATGCCGGTTCAAAATCCCTTGTGGCTAAGGCTTTCCGACATGGTTTTTACTGGCTAGCAGCTCATGCTAATGCTGAGGATTTGGTCAGGAAGTGTGACGGTTGTCAGAAGTTTTCACACTGGGCCCATGTTCCGGCGCAGGAATTGAGGATGATTCCAATCACCTGGCCGTTTGCAACTTGGGGGCTGGATATGGTTGGGCCTTTTAAGAGGTCCAAAGATAAGAAGACCCACCTTGTCGTGGCGGTTAACAAATTCACTAAGTGGGTGGAGGCACAGCCAGTCAGCAAGTGTGACGCAGCCATGGCGGTTCAATTCATGAAGAAGGTGATTTTACGCTTTGGTTTTCCACACAACATTATAACAAATAATGGCGCAAATCTCTCCAAGGGTGCTATGGAAGAGTTCTGTCAATGTGAGCACATCCGGCTTGATGTGTCGTAAGTGGCTCACCCCTAGTCTAATGGTCAAGCTGAGAGAGCTAATCAAGAAATTCTGAAGGGCATCAGGCCCCGGCTTATGGTCCCTTTGCAGAGGACGCCGGTTTGTTGGGTGGAAGAACTGCCTTCCGTATTATGGAGCATTAATACCACCGCCAACAGATATACGGGTTATGCACCCTTCTTTATGGTTTATGGAGCAGAAGCAGTTCTCCCAAGTGATATTCGCCATGACTCGCCCCGAGTGGCAGCTTATGTTGAAGCGGACAACGAAAGAGCACGCCAAGATGCATTGGACCTGTTAGATGAAAAATGGGACATAGCGGCAACTCGTTCGGTGATTTATCAGCAAGACCTGCGGCGTTATCATAGCCGCCGGGTTAAAACCAGAGCTTTTCAAGAAGGCGACTTAGTGCTCCGGCTTATCCAAGATCAGACCGACATGCACAAGTTATCCCCACCTTGGGAAGGGCCCTTTGTGGTCAGCAAGAATCTGAACAACGGGTCATACTACCTTATCGATGTTCGAGAGCACAAAGACTCACGCAAGTCGGAGGAGGAGACCCGCTGGCCGTGGAATATTGCTCATCTTTGGCCTTACTACACCTGAGCCATAGGCTCCTATTATGTACATATTCTTGACAATGTATATATTATGATCAATATAACAAATCGACATCATTGCTAAAGCGGGGCCTCTACCGTTCATCTTTAAATATCTTGTTGGTTACATGGGGGCTTCTGCTTATAAAGCGGAGTTCGGTTTGTCCATTGATCCGGCTTATAAAGCTACAAAAAAAGAGCACAACTCAAACATAAGCTTGGGGCTTAATACCCAACATCATAAGGAGCCAAAGAGAGTTTATTACAAAAGCACAACTCAAACATAGGCGCCCACTGAGCATAGCTCAAAATATTGCTTGGGGGATCTTTGCTTCTACAAGAACAAAGAATCTACACCTTGCAATAGGCTATAAAAGCCAGGCTTGGAAGCCAGGTGTATTCACCTAAAACCCCGGGTTAACCTGCCTTCATCAAGTAAGTCACTCTGCCCAGGTAATCCTGGTATGACCCGCCGAACGTTTGACAAGTCAAACTTATACAGACCCTGAACTTGTCAAAGTTAAAACAACGATTGGTTAATGTGAGGTCCATCTTAAAAGGCTTTGTAAAATGGTTTAACTCAGTGGCCTGGCAGCCCATGAAAAGCCTCGCCTTTTTTGTATATTTTCTTTGCAATCTTTTTGATGTTTATTCGATGAGGTTTCTATTAAAACCGGTGCTTGCTAAACCGGTCTGGCTTTTGAGTTTCCAAGTACAAATTTACAAGATGACCGGTGTCAATTGACCCGGTTTGGCTTTCAACTGTATGTTGTCAGTACACGGTCAATTATAAACCGACGTTTGTTAAACCGGTCTGGCTTTGACTATAAGTCGCCAGTATGATCATCCAGTGTTTATTATAACCCAGTACGACTTCATTATAAACCAGCAAAGCATGGTGGGAGTTATCAACACTCAAGATTTGGGTTATCACCCTTACTACAAAGTTGATAAATCAACAATGTGATTCAATGTCACAGGTATGATGTATTTCATATTTAAGTATTCTTGCACATACAGCCTTGCTTATAAACCCTGGCTTTATATTTGGTGTTATGACCCGTCCGACGGTAAACCGCCAGGACAATTTTAAGTTTGTTATATACAGAATCAGGATTGCATAAAGCTGTTAAGGATCATAAGCAGATATAGCATAATCATGACAGATTAACAATATTGTGCAAAGTAAATATGCACGACGGCATAGCAGACCAAGTGTTTAAACTAGCCTATTACAAGGCGCTTAGACGGCTGAAAACAATAATTGTTTATCACATGGATGACACTGTGCAGAATATAAACCGGCCTCCGGATCATGATTCTTGTTCAGGCTGACTTGAAGGTTGTGCATCATCCTGTGCCGGTTCAACCTCCGCCTCTCCACCCAGTGGATGGAAGTCAATGGTTTCCCAGTCAATCCCAGTTAAAGCTCGGAAGACAGCTTCATCGCTTATAAGATCGGACGGTTAAACATCAGGGGCGTAGGTATGCTTACGGATTGGCAGGATAAGATTTTGCACACCATATACAGATGCATTAATCCATTTGTTGTCTGCATCATAAATCGACCGGTGGAAAGACAAATCAGTCTTTTCAGCCTGTTTACTTGTAAGGGGACGCATTTCCTTCGTCAAAGCCCTGAGGTCGTCATTGTAAAAAATTGACCCATCCTCTTTTTGGCTGGGATAGCTGTTTCCAATGTCTTCCGGATCAAGATTAGATATCCAGGCCTTGGACCGAGTCAATGCAGATAGAGCACCGACCCTTGCAGCTGATTTCTTCAATTCCTTAAGCTGGGCAAGCGTCATGGATAATTTTTCCAATGTTTCTTTGATTAAAGTTGGTGGCGGTTTATTATATGAAGCTGTGCAGATGACTCGTTGAACACTGGTATATAACTGCTCTATCAATGTATAGGCAACCTTCAGTTTTTTGCGCATGTCTGAGCCAAGATGAGTAACACGGCTACCTGCAAAGTTCAAAGTATTATTAAACCGGCAGTTTCATGACTGGTACTTATTTAAAACTTATGAAGAGGTTTTTGTTGGAAATATGCCCTAGAGACAATAATAAAATGATTATTATTATATTTCCTTGTTCATGATAATTGTCTATTGTTCATGCTATAATTGTATTAACCGGAAACCGTGATACATGTGTGAATACATAGACCACAACATGTCCCTAGTGAGCCTCTAGTTGACTAGATCGTTGATCAACAGATGGTCATGGTTTCCTGACTATGGACATTGGATGTCATTGATAACGGGATCACATCATTAGGAGAATGATGTGATGGACAAGACCCAATCCTAAGCATAGCACAAGATCGTGTAGTTCGTTTGCTAGAGCTTTTCTAATGTCAAGTATCATTTCCTTAGACCATGAGATTGTGTAACTCCCGGATACCGTAGGAGTGCTTTGGGTGTACTAAACATCACAAAGTAACTGGGTGACTATAAAGGTGCTCTACAGGTATCTCCGAAAGTGTCTGTTGGGTTGGCACGAATCGAGACTGGGATTTGTCACTCCGTATGACGAAGAGGTATCTTTGGGCCCACTCGGTAATGCATCATCATAATGAGCTCAATGTGACCAAGTGGTTGGTCACGGGATCATGCATTACGGAACGAGTAAAGTGACTTGCCGGTAACGAGATTGAATGAGGTATTGAGATACCGACGATCGAATCTCGGGCAAGTAACATTCCGATTGACAAAGGGAATTGTATATGGGATTACTTGAATCCTCGACATCATGGTTCATCCGATGAGATCATCGTGGAACATGTGGGAGCCAACATGGGTATCCAGATCCCGATGTTGATTATTGGTCGGAGAGCTGTCTCGGCCATGTCTGCATGATTCCCGAACCCGTAGGGTCTACACACTTAAGGTTCAATGATGCTAGGGTTATTAGGAAGATTTGTATGTGATTACCGAAAGTTGTTAGGAGTCCCGGATGAGATCCCGGACGTCACGAGGAGTTCCGGAATGGTCCGGAGGTGAATATTTATATATGGGAAGTTGTCATACGATCACCAGAAATATTCGGGGGCATACCGGTATTGTACCGGGGCCACCGGGAGGGGCCACCTGTCCCAGAGGGCCTCATGGGCTGTAGAGGGAAGAGAACTAGCCCCTTGGAGGGCTGGGCACCACCCCCCTAGGGTCCATGCACCTAGGGTTGGGGGGAAACATAAGGGGGGGCGCCTCCCCTTGATTGGGGGGCAAGCCCCCTCCCCCCTTGGCCGCCGCCCCCCTCTAGATCCCATCTAGAGGGGACGACCCCCCTTCCCCCTTCTCCTAGAAAAAGAGGGGCGAGGGGAGGGCTGCAGCACCACATCCAAGGCGCAGCCCCTCCCCTCCCCAACACCTCTCCTCCTTCGCAAGAGCTTGGCGAAGCCCTGCCGGAGTAGTGCCACTCCATCACCACCACGCCGTCGTGCTGCTGTTGGAGCCTTGTTTCTCAACCTCTCCCTCCTCCTTTCTAGATCAAGGCGCGGGAGACGTCACCGGGCTG
This sequence comes from Triticum aestivum, assembly GCF_018294505.1. Lineage (NCBI taxonomy): Eukaryota > Viridiplantae > Streptophyta > Magnoliopsida > Poales > Poaceae > Triticum > Triticum aestivum. Next base: position 718,314,943 of record NC_057801.1, read on the forward strand.
CATGTGTGTTGAACGCGGAGGTGCCGTTGTTCGGTGCTAAGATCGGAATCCACCGCGATCTAAATTGCTTCGAGTTCGACTCCTTCATCTGCGTTCTTGTAACGCTTCCGTCTCGCGATCTTCAAGGGTATGAAGATGCACTCCCCTCTCTCTCGTTGCTAGTTACTCCATAGATTGATCTTGGTGATGCGTAGAATTTTTTAATTTCTGCAACGATCCCCAATAGTTTTTACCGAAGATAGCCGAGGTCATAGCAGTGATCTGCTGCTTCAAGACAGTCAATTCTTCTGTTACCGGGTTAAGGGCTGCTTCAGCATCTTCCGCCCGCTTTAGCAAAGTGGCTTTTTCAGTCTCCCACTTTGCCCGCTCACCTTTAAAGCCGTCCTTCAATTGTTCCATGGCTGTTAAAGCGCCGGCCAGCTCTTCTTTAGCCTTCGAGGTTTCTGCTTGCTGGGACTTGATATTTTCCTGAAGGTCGGCGATTTGAGATTCCTTTTTGGTCAGATCAGCCTGAAAGAGATAGTTAATGAGTTGCTAATACATCTTTGAAGTCCCAAGCACATAACAAGTTATACACTTGGCACTTGGAGGCTAATGCATATCGGATCAATTCAAAGTTATGGAGTTTTTCTCAATATATCGGATTATATTGATGATTATCAGACATTTTGGAAATTGCATGACAGAAGATGTACCGGTTCATCCTAAAGGTATAAACCGGTCCATGGGGGCTATGCAAGCAAAATTAAATATTGATTTTACTACAAGTCCCGGTTCACATCAATATTATGAATCGGCCCTTGGGGGCTACTGGAGTTGATAATTTAAGCTGGCTCTAAGGGAAAAAGAACTTGTGAAAAGTAATTGATATTTACCTCATATCGCTCCTTCATCAGACCTACTAAACCGGCTTCATAGTCGCGGCTTGTGTACAGGCGGTTTAAATATCCAGAATGAATGTCCTGAGCATTGAGGCGGGCATAGCTTGATAAATCTGTTTTCCACTTGCCCTTGTCCGTAGCAGAAAATTCTTCCTTGGCAGAATGCTTTGATAAAGTGACAGGGTTGCCAGGGGAGGTAAACCTAGTGCCCGTAATGACAACATCATCGTCAGTAGTTTTGGCTAGGCTTGGCGGTTTATCAGTTATTCTTGCCGGACTTGGTGGATCAGCAGATGGGCTTGGCGGATCAGCAGGCTGGCTCATTGGATTTATCTCTATCGGTTCAATAAAAGTATCTTGAGCCTGAGGTACTGGATCGTCCATGATAGTATAAGCATTCGGATCAAAGACCTTTGGGGTCTTCTCTGTTTCAATGATCGGATTATCATCGGTCGGTTTATTTAACTTGGCCTTCTTGCTAAGTCTGGCTTTGGCACTGGAAAATACAGGCACAAAAGTTAGTGTAATAAAAAATACAAGGCATAAAGGGTTAAGTGTAATATGCTTACCCAGGAACAGTTTTGAGGGGAGGGAGTTGTGTGGCCGATGACTCGCCGGATGATGAATGGGAGGTTCCCTGATAATTTGAGTCAGACAGAGTAAGAGGATATCGGAAGTAACCCACTTTAGGATAAAGTGTGTCAGGAGTATAAGAAACCTCTTAACAGCGTTTACGAATCGGAGAGTTCGGTAAACCGGAGGAGGTCACCACTTGGCCGCTATGCCGAGTTGTGCGGTGAGCTTCATGCTGTTGTGTCTTCAAAAGAAAGTGCGGATCCGAATAAGCAAGAGGGCGTGAAAATTTTACTTTCCAGAGCGCTCGACGGATTTTTGGTATTGGCACAGGATTTGAGTCGGAAGAAAGAATGATTACCTCTACCTCGCCAGTGCGGCTAGCCTCCGCATCATCCTGATAATGATCATTATCAATGAGGTGTATGAAAAAAGAACCAAGAGAGTAAAGTTCTACCTCTGATTCCAGATTATCTAGTTCTTCTTCATTTGGCAGGTCAGGGGACTCGGCGGTTCTCTTCTTCGCAGGTTTCTTTGTAACTTTGGTCTTAACGCGAGGCGCTCTCACCGGTTTATCCTGCAGCTTCGCCGGTTTATCCTGCGATTTCCTCTTCCAAAATGGATCATCGCCCTACAAAGATTATCAAAGGTTATAACAGAGTGTTTAAAGGAGGACGGATTAAAAAGAGTGATGCGATTCTTACAGCTGGCGGTTTGTTGGAAGTATAGAAGGGACTGAGCCCTACTTTGCTGGATACAACCACCGGTTCATCAGGTATTTTCTTGACAGATTCGGTGACTTCATCATCAGTGAGCTGGATGTCAATATGACGCTGAGGGTCTTTCAAATCCCCTATGTACTCACACATTAAACCGGGGCGCCGGCTTAAAGGCATAATGCTCCAAGAAACCCAACATCGAACAAAGTCAACACCTGTCAATCCGTTTGCAACAAAAGCTCTAAGCTTTGCAAGCTGGGGTGCATAACTAGCTCGTTCCTTTGCGGTGAGTCGTTGAGGGACTGGATGTTTATTGGTAAGCCGGTGTGGACGATAACCCAGCAGAGGATTTTCGCCGTCTGGAGCTGTGTTTCGGAAAAAAACCAAGTTTGATTCCAGTCTTTGGGGTGGCTATGATGCTTGGCGTGAGGGAAATTGACATCTTTCCTCTTTTGGATCAAAACGCCGCCAAGTTCAGTGTTGGGCCCGTCTGTAAACTCGGTACGACGGTTTAAGTAAAAGAAGTCCCGGAAAAACTCAACGGTAGGTTCTTCTTGTAGATAAGCCTCGCAAAATACTTGCGAATTGCAAATATTGGACACGGAATTTGGTGCAATATCTTGAAGGCGGATCTGGAAGCTAGCAAGCATGTCACGAAAGAATTTTGATCCGGGAGGGCTAAACCCTTGGCCCAGATGATCAACAAACACAATCACCTCTCCATCCTTGGGCTCAGGAGGGTTTTCTAGACCAAGAACTCTCTAGTGTATGACTTCCTTCTTCGCTAAAACGCCAGTGGCAACAAACCTGTCTAACTGTTCTTCAGTAACTCGGGAGGGGACCCAATTGCAAGCATAGAACTGTTTGGCCATTTCAACGACAAAGCTGGAAAAGAGGATCAATGCCGGTTTAAGATTCATGATTGACACGAATAAACCGGCGCAAGGACGGAAGGAGAATATATTGAAACATATGTACATGTTAAACCGGATTCTGACATTAAAGGTGAATTGGCGATTTAAGAAAGGGCTAATGGTACCTGGCGGGTTATCATTTTCTAAAGGTTAAACCGCCTAAATAGTGTAGAAGTTACAGATCTGAAAAGCTGCTAAGTATTGCACAAACAGGTTCTACAACTTGACATTATAATTCTGGCTCTACCGTAGTTCAAAAAAGGGAGAAACATTTCAAAACCCTAAGTGGTGACACCAGAACAGCAAAGGTCCAGATTGGATTGTTTCACTAAAAAATAGATGCCGTAATGAGAAAAAATGGATCATGGCTGCAGCCGCACAAGGATAATGCCAAATTTTATCAAGTACCCGTGTGACAGCAAAGTACAAGTGAAAAACGCCAATGAACACCGCAGAACACGGAAGAACACCGAAACCCTAGTGGTAGATCTCAGGTGAAAGGAAGAAGACTTACTGAGGTTGAGGAAGCAACGGAGAGGCGCTGCATTTTTCTGATCGAATCAGGTTGATGCAGCAGCTGTTGTTGGGGCAGAGACGAAGGTCGACGGTAGAGGCTGTGCTCGAGCTCCGAGGCGACGTGAGGTGGAAGAAAGATGAAGAGGCAAGGGGAAAAGTAAAGGGACCCTTGGCCCTATTTGTAAGACGAAGGGATAAGTGACAGGCGCGGGAATCGAGGAGCCCAAAAAATGGATATGCAACAGAGTTGTCGCTTCGATTTTCGGAGGTTTATTAATAAAAGGGAAGTATATACGGTTTTAATAAGCAGGTGACGTCATGACAGTTTATTACAATCTTGGAAGATGACGTCATGGCGGTTTACAAGATTCACATGAAGAAGACGTCATGGCGGTTTACACGGTTCACATGAAGATGTTCAAGAAGAAATTTTCCTAAGTGTAGAAGATTGACATGAACAGGTTCAAATCAATCTGGGGCCTAATGTTGGGGATGTAACTATTGAGTATAAACCGCATAGGAGGGGCCGGGTTACACTCATAAGGAGTCATCCGCATTGAAGCCCATGAAGACAAGGATTATGACACTTTACTATTGAGATTTACAGGCCTAAGGCCCAAAGGTGGATTAGGGCCCATAGACATAAACCGCCATGTGATATGTAACTTGTATGGTATGATAGGAAAAGGTAGAAACCGAGCCGGACACGTGTATGAGCCAGCGTCGGGATTCTGTAAACCGCCGGGCGTCAACCTGTGTATATAAAGGGACGACCCGGTGGCGGTTCAGTGACAAGAAATAACAACTCGAGAGCCAGGTAAAGCGGATTCACTCCCTGATCATCGAGACCCCATCGATTCCACCACAACTGGATCATAGGCTTTTACCTTCACTACAATGGGCCGAACCAGTATAAACTCCCTATGTCCTTTGTCCAGTTTAACCTTTTTAAGCTAATCTCATTGCAATGGCTCCACAACTAAGTCCTCTCACTAGGACATCTGACGTGATAATTCCATGACAACAAGTGTTGAAGTGGACGCTCCTGAGCTCAACCTAAACAAGGAAGATTCCCGCTCATCTGACACAGATTCCAAGCATGCGGCTGGTGGCACTTCTGTGTCCACGAAAGAAGGGGTTGCAGCCACATTTCAGAACGACATGCCATCCATAGATGACTCTCATCGCACAACAGCTCCAGCAACCCGTGGCCCAGAGAGTGCTACTTCAGCCGTTGTGCAAGCTGGCCTGCCACCTAGACGACGTAGTGATACGTCTCCAATGTAACTATAATTTTTTATTGTTCCATGCTATTATATTATCCATCTTGGATGTTTAATATGCATTTATATGCTATTTTGTATGATTTTGAGACTAACATATTAACCTAGAGCCCAGTGCCAGTTTTTGTTTTTTCCTTGTTTTTTAGTATCGCAGAAAAGGAATATCAAATGGAATCCAATTGACTTGAAAATTTCCAGAGATTTTTTTTGGACCAGAAGAAGACCACGGAGCATCGAAGATGGACCATAAGAGTCCGGAGTAAACCACGGGGGTGGAGGGCGCGCCCTACCCCCTGGGCGCGCCCCCTACCTCGTGGCTGACTCGGGGACCCCCTGACTTGTTCCCGATGCCAACACCTCTTATGTATCCCCAAACTTCTAGAACAGAACCAAGATCGGGAGTTTCACCGCCGCTAGCCTCTACAGCCACCAAAAACCAATAGGGATCTTGTTTCGGCACCCTGCCGGAGGGGGGAATCATCACCGGTGGCCATCTTCATCATCCCGACGCTCTCCATGACGAGGAGGGAGTAGTTCGCCCTCAGGGCTGAGGGTATGTACCAGTAGCTATGTGTTTGATCTCTCTCTCTCTCTCTCTCCCGTGTTCTTGATATGGCACAATCTTGATGTACCGCGAGCTTTGCTATTATAGTTGGATCTTATGATGTTTCACCCCTCTACCTCTTGTAATGGATTGAGTTTTCCCTTTGAAGTTATCTTATCGGATTGAGTCTTTAAGGATTTGAGAACACTTGATGTATGTCTTGTGTGGGATACCCGTGGTGACAATGGGGTATTCTATTGATTCACTTGATGCATGCTTTGGTGATCAACTTGCTGGTTCAGTGACTTTCTGAACTTATGCATAGGGGTTGGCACACGTTTTCGTCTTGATTCTCCGGCAGAAACTTTGGGGCACTCTTTGAAGTTCTTTGTGTTGGTTTGAATAGATGAATCTGAGATTGTGTGATGCATATCGCATAATCAAACCCGCGGATACTTGATGTGACATTGGAGTATCTAGGTGACATTAGGGCTTTGGTTGATGTGCTCTTAAGGTGTTATTTTACTACAAACTCTAGGGCTGTTTGTGACACTTATAGGAATAGCCCAATGGATTGATCAGAAAGAATAACTTTGAGGTGGTTTCGTACCCTACAATAATCTCTTCGTTTGTTCTCCGCTATTAATGACTTTGGAGTGACTCTTTGTTGCATTTTGAGGGATTGTTATATGATCTAATTATGTTATCATTGTTGAGAGAACTTGCACTAGTGAAAGTATGAACCCTAGGCCTAGTTTCTAAGCATTGCAATACCATTTTCGCTCACTTTTGTTACTTGCTACCTTGCTGTTTTCATATTTTTAGATTACAAGAACCTATATGTACCATCCATATTGCACTTGTATCACCATATCTTCACTGAACTAGTGCACCTATACAATTTACCATTGTATTGGGTGTGTTGGGGACACAAGAGACTCTTTGTTATTTAGTTGCAGGGTTGTTTGAGAGAGACCATCTTCATCCTAGACCTCCCACGGATTGATAAACCTTAGGTCATCCACTTGAGGGAAATTTGCTTCTGTCCTACAAACCTCCGCACTTGGAGGCCCAACAGCGTCTACAAGAAGAAGGTTGCATAGTAGACATCAAGCTATTTTCTGGCGCTGTTGCCGGGGAGGTTAGTGCTTGAAGGTATATCTTTAGATCTTTCAATCGAATCTTTTAGTTTCTTGTTTTATCACTAGTTTAGTTTATAAAAGAAAAGTACAAAAAATGGAATTGAGGTTGGCTCATGTGCTTCATATTTTTAGTATCTTTCATGAATGGAAAGGAAAATTGTACTCAAGTGTTAGAAGAAGAATGCATTAAAATGTGTGGCACTAAATCTTTGAATGATGAGCATGATTGCAATGTTGTTAGTATGAACTCTTTGAATATCCATAGTACTAATGATGATTGCACTAGTCATGATAAAAATGTTTCTTATAAGCATGTCTATTTTTTGCGGGGTGCATAGAGTTTGCAAGTACACACCAAAAAGGGAAGATAGATTTTGCACGAGGCATAAGTATTTAGAAACTAAATGGTTGCAAGAGAGGCTAGATGTTTGTGCTGAAAATTTTCTTGGCCAGCCTTGTGAACTTTGCAATGAACGCGGTCATTTAAATCTCCAATACAAATTGTTTCATGACCGAATCGTGTCCAAAAACTATGATGACTTGATTTCCCTTATGCATCATAATGAACTTAGTTTGCTTCTGGGTTATGAAGAAATGAAACGTATAACTAAGGATATTCCAGAATTTGCCCTTGAGAGAGTTCTTGACTTTGATCTAGAGGAATTTTTCATGTATTGTGCGGTGAATTGCATTGAAAATCCTTATATTGCGAATTACATAAAGACAAGGAAACAAATAGAAGAAGAAAAGAATACTAATGAAAGGAAGAGGTTTCCCAATATCCTCCTATTCTTTCTTATGATGAATCAGGTAATGAGGAGGAACTTTCTATTCAACCAATCTCATTAATAAGGAGCTCCAAAAAGAGGATTAAATCCACACATAATGCGAAGAAGAAAAAGAAAAGACGAAGAAGCAAAGGTAAAAAGGTATCCCTCCCAAATGATGTTGCTCCTATTACTCATTGTGATGATGATAATTGCTACACTATTGGTGATATCCACACTATTAATGTTGAGAGTGATTATGCTTATGATATACAGAGGCCCAAGCTTGGGGATGCTATGTTTGATGAGAATGACATGTTTGAGAATTTATTTGCTGCAATTAATGTTTGTCCCAAGCTTGGGGATGCTATGTTTGATGAATATGATATATTTGGTCCCCCAAGTTTTGATGAGAATATTTATTATGATGAAAGCATGCCTCCTATTTATGATGATTATATTGATGAAAGTGGGTTTGGAGGAGTGTCAACTTTAGGAAGTAATGATCCAACTATTTTGGAGGGTGTTGAATCTTATTGTGATAATTATGAAAGTGGATTTGGAGAGGTCATGTAACACCCCAAAAAAATTTAACCATGTTTTGTTTATTAAAATTTTGCCAGGAAATTTAAATTTTATTTTTTGGGTTTATCTTTTGATTTCAGAATTTTTTTCTTTGATATTGTGGAGTTTTTAACCCCAAGTGAAAAATTTCCAAAGTTTTTTTATTGGACTTGTATACTCTCTCAATAAAACATTTATTTTATCAGTGGGATTATTTATATAATTATTTTTCCCTGAGCTTTATTTCTCTAAAATGGTTTTTTTCATAAGTTTTAGGGTCTCATTTGCACTACAACCCTTTAATAGATTCATTTAAAAATTCCACCAAAATTTGGGGATGACAAGTGATGTTCCTAAATCACTTTTATGCAAAAATATCCTTTAGTCATTTGGAAATTTTGAGCTCTACACTAAATTTTCCAATCTGGTCCAGATGGCACTTTTTGCACTACAACTTATTTAAATATTCTTTTAAAAATCCCACCAAAATAAGGGGAGGTCAGTAGGAGTATATTATTCATCTTTGTGCAAAAATCCACTAATGTTCTTTGAAAAATTTGAGCAAATCATCCTCTTTTGCCCTCTGGTCCAGATTTACTTTTTCTACTGCAACCATATTTTAACTTGCCCTTTTCCCATGATTCTTTTTCTTGCGTATAGACCACCCTACAAAACCCTTAAGTCCAGGAGAGTGGACCCATTGGAGTGTTTTTGATCCATGCAATGATAGCCTTTAGTTTCTGTCCAGAATTGGTTTTCTTAGCAACTTGCACTAACAAGTTTCTGTTTTTGCCAAACTAATCTTGCCAACCTCTTCATCATCTAAAGAGACACTGGTCTGGAGCTTTTGGCCACCCCAAGAGTTGCCTAGATACCCTTGGCATTCTGTCAAACACCTTGTGTGCATGGCCAGTTTTGGCATAGTTTTTGGTTTACATTGTGGACTTGACCCCCTGACCCAGAAGCTATGTCCACTAATCTCCTAGCTACCTCTAACCTAGGTCTGTTGATTTGCATTGGCATTCAAGCAAGTTTGGTCGCTCTGGCATTTCATCGAACGATTGTCGTGCGTGCCCGGAGCGCGGCTAGAGCGCGCGTTTTGCACGTGCCGCGCCCGAGCCGCCGCTCCCCTGGTATATTCTCCGAGCTTATCCTGACCCTCTGCCGCTCGCAGCGTAGAGCCAAGCCTCGACCTGTACTCCCTCACGAGCTCCACAGCACCTCGCCACGTCTCCGGCAAGCCAGAAGCTAGCTGCCATCGCCGCCTGCTATGGTCGGCACCGTACGGGCCACCTGGTGCGCCCCCGAGTACCCCAGACCGCCGTGCTCATCCACAACCCCGTCGCCTACCTCTGCAAGCTCTGCGAGCCAGCCCCCACCTCCCCTGCGCTGCAATAGTGTCGCCGCCCTCGTGCTTATCCTCGGGCAGCCGACGAACCGACCTCTGGCGCCTATAAAAGGAACCCCCTCTCTCTATCAGCCTCAGGTAGCACCGTATCTTCCCCTTAGACCAATCCCGCGCATCAAATTGACCCGCAGCGGCCATCTTCCTCTCCTCCGGCAATGGCGGCCACCGCGGCCGCGCTGTCATATTTGTTGCAGTGCCCTCCCTAACCCCACAACCCACAGAGCCAGGAGACCACCACAACCTCACAGAGCCACCCCTCCTCGCAACCTTGACTAGGAGGCGCCGTAGGCCACTGCCCCGTTTGCTCCCGAAGGCGCCGTTCGCCCCAGAGCTCGCCACCGGCGACCCCCTTCGCCCCCGAGACCCTTTCGACCATTGGGAGGATCGCCCTGGAGCGGCGGATTCTTTCCCACCCTCGGATGGCTCCTAGGAGCCGTCGTCCGCCGGCGAGGATCGTCGGGCCTCCGCCCCGGCTCGGCCGCGGGAGGAAGGAGAATAGCGACTGGTCAAATATGACCAATGGACCCAAGGGCCCCACCCGTCTGTGACTCCAGGCTCGGCTGAGCATTTTAAGTGAAAGCGTAAAGCCCGAAGTACGCCTCCTCCGTATTTTGCTTTCCGAAACGTTTTTCTTTTTCAGTAAAAAAAACAGAAATTTGACTAAACTTTGACTGGCTATAACTTTTTAAATATAACTCCAAATGAGTTGATTATTTTTCCTACCTCCCTCAAATTTAACCTAGTTTATTTTAAGATTTATTTCAAAAATAATTAAGCAAACTTTTTGTACTGTTTTTAAAGTTGGTGTTAATTTGAATATTTTCAAAAATAGGATTTTGAAGAGGAAGGCCACTTTCAAAAATGCACCCCCACTTGCATACTCTTGAAGGCAAGCATTCTGAACCCTGGCATAATAATTTTGTGTATTGTTTGACACGATTATAACACCACCTTAATACAGAGAACTCGTTATTTTATGTGGTGATATGATCATTTGCATGAATGCATATTGGAGATTTCCTTGCTGTTGGAAATGGTCATGCTTGTGACAGTAATCATCCTCATATGCTTTTCGTGCCTGCCGGAAGGAAGCCGGGAAAGTCTCTGTCTTGGGTAGACCTGAGCTTGTCCCTAGTTCCTCGTCGAGACGAGTGTGTCCGGTATGGCATGATGGGGTATGATGAGTGGTGATTCTGTCTGTTGGATGAAATATATTTGTTATGCTAATCATGCAGGGAATACTTAAACCTCCCGAGTCGACCATAGATCGAGTCTTGTTCCAGTAACCCCCATACTTGTTTCGTACTACCACTAGTCCCTGCAGCAGGTAGGGTACAGTTCAGTAAGTTGTCAACCCCTTTCTTGGCACACACCATACAGAGAGGCCACGGTGGAAGATACCGGATGCATCCGGTAGGCAGGCCACCTGGTCCGGGGGCATGGGTGTTTCTGGTTGGGACCGAGAGGGGGGCACCCCTTAGTAGCGCGCGGTATAAATTTGATCCCATGCTAATCGAGGTTGTAGCCTCCCCACTTAGAGTTTTGCTTGACTGGTGTCGTGGGTGATTCCAGACACCAGTAGGTTAAGCTGGTGTGTGCGAGTCAGGTTTGTTTTCAATTAAAGGACCATAGAAGGAATTAGTCCCGATGTACTGAAGGAATCCGTTACTCGTGGGTAAAGAATACAACCTCTGCAGAGATTATATCTATTCGAATAGCCGTGTCCATGGTTAATGACTACAGTCTGGGATGGGTCAAGTGTCGGTCTTAGTGTCCGTCTTCGGAGGAGAAACTGCTAAACCAAAACATGGATCATGACTTGTGACTCATGATGATTATGATTATTGTTATTATGGACTAACCATTTACATTATTTGAATTATTGAGTATCCCTGGGACGGTTCTACCTCCTGGATACTCACTGTGATTACCCTCTTATAAGCCCTTTAAGTGGTGTCGCTCAGACGCCCGACTGTGGCATGCTTGTTATTTAAATTATTTATAAGCCCTTCATGTGGTGTCACTCAGACGCCCGACTATGGCATGCTTGTTATTTAAATTATTTATAAGCCCTTTTTGTGGTGTCGCTCAGACGCACGACTGTGACATGCTTGTTGTTTAAATTATTTATAAGCCCTTTATGTGGTGTCGCTCAGACGCCCGACTGTGGCATGCTTGTTGTTTAAATTATTTATAAGCCCTTTATGTGGAGTCGCTCAAACGCCCGACTGTGACATGCTTGTTATTTAAATTATTTATAAGCCCTTTATGTGGTGTCACTCAGACGCCCGATTGAGGCATGCTTTATACTATTTTCCTTTCGAGGCGTCGCTTCAGACACCCGATCGGTGCATTCTATTCCTACTCCATTATTGCATATTCATGTTGTATATGAATAACTTGCTTGCGTGCATCATGGATTTTATTTTGTGACTAAGGTTGTGATCATAGAATATTTCAGAGCATGATTATCGTTTGTGATATTATACCCGTGTTATTAATGTTTGCGAGTACATTCAAAGTACTCACTGGTTTGTCCCTGGCTATTGTCTTGGCCAGATTTCTTGCTTGGAGAGGAGCGTTGCGATGTCAGCCCCAGAACCCACGCAATGGTGACAACAGCCTCGCAAAGATAGGAGTTAACCTAGTCATCTGTTCCTGTGAGAAATGGAGTCCCATAGACGCTGAAAGACCACAAACCGCTTCCGCCATCAACCACTAGAAACTAATTGTTGTACTTATAGTCCAGAATGGTCTTGTACTACACATTTTTTGTATTTTACTTGGAATTTTTGTATCAAGTTGGTTCCTCATCAGCTAACAGTAATCCTGGGGCTGGTGAGCACAAGGGCCATTTTCTGGGAAACAATACCCAGAAAATCGGTCATGATAGGTCATGACTTTATTTAGTAATGATTCCACTATTTCGGAAGAGGTTCCAATTGATTATGAGAACAAAGTTGCTATCTATGATGATTACTGTGATGACATCTATGCTATAAAGAATAATGATAACCATGAAACATGTCATCTTGATTTTAATTTTCAATTGGATTATGCCTCACATGATAGTTATTTGGTTGAGTTTGCTCCCACTACTATTCATGAGAAGAAATTTGCTTATGTGGAGAGTAATAAAAGTTCTATGCTTGTGCATCATGAAAATAATGCTTTATGTGATAGTTATATTGTTGAATTCATTCATGATGGTACTGAAAATTATTATGAGGGAGGAATATATGCTTGTAGGAATTGCAATAATATCAAGTTTCCTCTCTATGTGTTGAAAATCTTGCAGTTATGCTTGTTTTGCTTTCCTACGCTAGTTGATTCTTGTTCCCACAAGTTGTTTGCTGACAAAATCCTTATGCATAGGAAGTGGGTTAGACTTAAATGTGCTAGTCATATTCTTCATGATGCTCTCTTTGTGGTTGAATTCTTATCTTTGATGTGAGCATTATTGACATCATCATGCCTAGCTAAAAAGGCATTAAAGAAAAGCTCTTGTTGGGAGACAACCCAATATTTACCCCTACTATTTTTGTGTGTTCAAATGATTAAGCTACTGTAATAATCATGTTTTATAGCTTTTGTTTCAATAAAGTGCCAAGTAAGACCTTTGGGATGGCTTGTGGTAATAGTTGATTTGATCTTACTGAAAAAACAGAAACTTTTGTGCTCGCGAAAATAATTCTCATTTTTAACAGAATAGTGATTTTGAGTTGATTCTTTTTGAGGAATTTTAATAAACAAATTTCTCAGGCTTTCCTAATTTTGTCAGAATTTTTGGAGTTATAGAAGTATTCAAGAGTTACAGATTACTACAGACTATTCTATTTTTGACAAATTCTGTTTTCTATGTGTTGTTTGCTTATTTTGATGAATCTATGAGTAGTATCGGAGGGTATGAACCATAGGGAAGCTGGAACACAGTAGATATTACACCAATATAAATAAAGAATGAGTTCACAACAGTACCTAAGTGGTGATTTATTTTCTTATACTAACAGAGCTTATGAGATTTTCTGTTGAGTTTTGTGTTGTGAAGTTTCCAAGTTTTGGGTAAAGATTCGATGGACTATGGAATAAGGAGTGGCAAGAGAGAGCCTAAGCTTCAGGATGCCCAAGGAACCCCAAGGTAATATTCAGGGACAACCAAGAGCCTAAGCTTGGGGATGCCCCGGAAGGCATCCCCTCTTTCATCTTCGTTCATCAGTAACTTTACTTGGAGCTATATTTTTATTCACCACATGATATGTGTTTTGCTTGGAGCGTCATTTTTTTTAGGTTTTGCTTGCTGTTTGAATAAAATATTAAGATCTGAAATTCTTAAATGTTAGAGAGTCTTCACATAATTACATAATTATTCGACTACTCATTGATCTTCACTTATATCTTTTGGAGTAGTTTGTCATTTGCTCTAGTGCTTCACCTATATCTTTTGAGAGCATGGCGGTGGTTTTATTTTGAAGAATTAGATGAACTCTCATGCTTCACTTATATTATTTTTAGAGTCTTAAACATCATGGTAATTTTCTTTGGTTATAAATTTAGTCCTAATATGATGGCATCCAAGAGGGATATAATAAAAACTTTCATAAAAAGTGCATTGGATACTATGAGAAGTTTGATTCTAGATGATTGTTTTGAGATAAAAAGATGGTGATATTAGAGTCATGCTAGTGAGTAATTATAGATTCTAGAGATACTTGTGTTAAAGTTTGTGATTCTCATAGCATGCACGTATGGTGAACCGTTATGTAACGAAGTTGGAGCATGAATTATCTCTTTGATTGTCATCCTTTATGTGGAGGTCGGGATCGCGCGATTGTTAGATCCTACCAACCCTTCCCCAAGGAGCATGCGCATAGTGCTTGGTTTTGATGACTTATAGATTTTTGCAATAAGTATGTGAGTTCTTTATGACTAATGTTGAGTCCATGGATTATACGCACTCTCACCCTTCCACCATTGCTAGCCTCTCTTGTGCCGTGCACCTTTCGCTGGTACCACACACCCACCATATACCTTCCTCAAAACAGCCACCATACATACCTATTATGGCATTTCCATAGCCATTCTGAGATATATTGCCATGCAACTTTCCACCATTTCGTTTATTATGACACGCTTCATCATTGTCATATTGCTTTGCATGATCATGTAGTTGACATTGTATTTGTGGCAAAGCCACCTTTCATAATTCTTTCATACATGTCACTCTTGATTCATTGCACATCCTGATATACCGCTGGAGGCATTCATATAGAGTCATATTTTATTCTAAGTATCGAGTTGTAATTCTTGAGTTGTAAGTAAATAAACGTGTGATGATCATAATTATTAGAGCATTGTCCCAGTGAGGAAAGGATGATGGAGACTATGATTCCCCAACTAGTCGGGATGAGACTCCGGACAGAAAAAATATAGTAAAAAAAGAGGCAAAAAAGGAGAAGGCCCAAAAAAAGAGAGAAAAAGAGAGAAGGGACAATGTTAATATCCTCTTTCCACACTTGTGCTTCAAATTAGCACCATGATCTTCATGATAGAGAGTCTCTTATTTTGTCACTTTTTATATACTAGTGGGAAATTTTCATCATAGAACTTGGCTTGTATATTCCAACGATGGGCTTCCTCAAATGCCCTAGGTCTTCATGAGAAAGCAAGTTGGATGCACACCCACTTAGTTTCTTTTTTTTGAGCTTTCATACACTTATAGCTCTAGTGCATCTGTTGCATGGTAATCTCTACTCACACACATTAATATCTATCGATGGGAATCTCCATAGCCCGTTGATATGCCTAGTTGATGTGAGACTATCTCCCTCTTTTTGTCTTCTCCGCCATGTATTGCGTGAAACTTGAAAAAGTTTGAGAATACTAAAGTATGAAACAATTGCTTGGATGAAACCGGGGTTGTGCATGATTTGAATATTTTGTGTGACGAAGATGGAGCATAGCCAGACTATATATTTTGTAGGGATAAGCTTTCTTTGGCCATGTTATTTTGAGAAGACATGATTGCTTTATTATTATGCTAGAAGTATTATTGTTTTTATGTCAATATTAAACTTTTGTTTTGAATCTTATGGATCTGAATATTCTTGCCACAATAGAGAAGGTTACATTGATAAATATGTTAGGTAGCATTCCACATCAAAAATTCTATTTTTATCATTTACCTACTCGAGGACGAGCAGGAATTAAGCTTGGGGATGCTTGATACGTCTCCAACATATCTATAATTTTTTATTGTTCCATGCTATTATATTATCTATCTTGGATGTTTTATATGAATTTATATGCTATTTTATATGATTTTTGGGACTAACCTATTAACTTAGAGCCCAGTGCCAGTTTCTGTTTTTTCCTTGCTTTTTGAGTATCGCAGAAAAGGAATATCAAACGGAGTCTAATTGACATAAAAATTTCCGGAGATTGTTTTTGCACCAGAAGAAGCCCACAGAGCATCGGAGATGGGCCAGAAAAGTCCTGAGTCAACCATGAGGGTGGAGGGCGCGCCCTACCCCTAAGCGCGCCTCCTACCTTGTGGTTGACTTGGGGACCCCCCTGACTTGTTCCCGATGCCAACACCTCTTATATATCCAAAAACTTCCAGAACAGAACCAAGATCGGGAGTTCCACCATTGCAAGCCTTTGTTGCCACCAAAAACCAATCTGGACCCTGTTCCGGCACCCTGCCGGAGGGGGGAATCATCACCGGTGGCCATCTACATCATCCCGGCGCTCTCCATGACAAGGATGGAGTAGTTCACCCTCGGTGTTGAGGGTATGTACCAGTAGCTATATGTTTGATCTCTCTCTTTCTATCGTGTTCTTGATATGGAACGATCTTGATGTACCGCGAGGTTGCTATTATAGTTGGATCTTATGATGTTTCTCCCCCTCTACCTCTTGTAATGGATTGAGTTTTCCTTTCGAAGTTATCTTATCGGATTGAGTCTTTAAGGATTTGAGAACACTTGATGCATGTCTTGCGTGGGATACCCGTGGTGACAATGGGGTATTCTATTGATTCACTTGATGTATGTTTTGGTGATCAACTTGCGGGTTCAGTGACTTTGTGAACTTATGCATAGGGGTTGGCACATGTTTTCGTCTTTATTCTCCAGTAGAAACTTTGGGGCACTCTTTGAAGTTCTTTGTGTTGGTTTGAATAGGTTAATCTGAGATTGTGTGATGCATATCGTATAATCAAACCCGCGAATACTTGAGGTGACATTGGAGTATCTAGGTGACATTAGGGCTTTGGTCGATGTGTGTCTTAAGGTGTTATATTTACTACGAACTCTAGGGATGTTTGTGACACTTATAGGAATAGCCCAATGGATTGATCAGAAAGAATAACTTTGAGGTGGTTTTGTACCCTACAATAATCTCTTCGTTTGTTCTCCGCTATTACTGACTTTGGAGTGACTCTTTGTTGCATTTTGAGGAATTGTTATATGATCTAATTATGTTATCATTGTTGAGAGAACTTGCACTAGTGAAAGTATGAACCCTTGGCCTTGTTTCTAAGCATTACAATACCGTTTTCACTCACGTTTGTTACTTGCTACCTTGCTGTTTTTATATTTTCAGATTACAAAAACCTATATCTACCATCCATATTGCACTTGTATCACCATCTCTTCACCGAACTAGTGCACCTATACAATTTACCATTGTATTGGGTGTGTCGGGACACAAGAGACTCTTTGTTATTTGGTTGCAGGGTTGTTTGAGAGATACCATCTTCATCCTACACCACCCACAGATTGATAAATCTTAGGTCATCCACTTGAGGGAAATTTGCTACTATCCTACAAACCTCTACACTTGGAGGCCCAACAACGTGTACAAGAAGAAGGTTGCGTAGTAGACATCACGTAGCCTCCGCAAGAATCCTGCACAGTTACCCAATGCACCAGAGGTAGTTAAGAGCAGTAGAGGTGACTCTGGTTATGTGCCTGCTTCCACACTGTTCCCACCTTCTGCCAAAAGCAATGTAGTCGAGAAGACAGAAGTTTGCAATACAACAGATGCAAGGGGTAAGTAGTACACCAGTAAAGGAGGTGGACATTCAGACCATACTGCGTCTTTTACCGCCGTGGAGAACACCAACTTAAATCTACGCACTTCTAAGCTCCCTGTCAACATTGGTGTCCCCTACAGCTCAAACAGGAAGATATGCAAGAAAGTTGTGATTGAGACCACTGACAGCACGCCCCGCCCTACTAATAAGCCCGACCATCCTGCAGCAGACGAGGTAGACATGTTTGTTGATCTGTCACCTATAGATTCTGCCAAACAATTTGTTCGCAATCCGACTAGTAGGCAGGAGAGGCACCCCATGGCTTTCACCCCACCGAGCTTTAGTATTGGCATCGATCGCACTCAGGATGAACCATTGCACGATCCTATGCCTGTTGCCTTTGCTTTCCCGGAAGGCACGGTCCCAATGATGGCATAGTCAATGGCTGATGGCAGGAAGGCTGTAAAGTTTGCAGAGCCTATAGTGCAAGGTAAACTTTTTCGTGTTTATCATTTTGTTTCTAAATTTTTTGTCTGACATTTGTCGCAAGCTTTTGGTTTCTGAATTGTGATGCCAAATCTTATGGGATGCACATGTAGTTGTCATTTCCAGGTTACCTAATTTGGCAGTTGTTGTTCATATATACATGGCAACTGATTTTCTATTTACGAGATGACGACCGTTGTTTTTTGTAGAAGTTGTCGCACGACGACTGTAGTTAATTGCACATGGCAACTATAGTTGCTACCACATGCCAACTTAAGTGGATTGTACACGGCAACTGCAGTGCATTTGCACATGGCTATTGTAGTTGTTAACGCATGGCAACTGTATTTCATTGCACATGGCAACTGTAGTTGTTGCCATATGGAAACTGAAGTGCATTGCGCATGGCAACTGTATTTGTTGCCACATGGCAAGTGCTTTGCATTGCACATGGAGACTGCAGTGCACTTTCCACATGGCAAACTTTGTTTGTGAATTAACATTTGACATTGATACTTTCTTACCAGCACTTGCACTTCATAGTTTGAACTTTTTTGCACAATAACTTGCTGTGCCCAAGTTTCTTATCCCACTGTCTTATTCTTGCATCCACCCTTGAGGAGATTTCGCCGTCCCTCAAAGAAGCTTACCATAGGATTGAGCAGGAAGCATGAAACAGCAGGTCCTCACGGAATCAGGGTAAAACAGGTTCTGACGTGCCTGCTGAGGCAATATCCGAGGATACCGTTAGAAGTGCAACACCTAGATCTATGAGGCAGACAAGGGTAGTTCATGCACCACCTCTGGATGACTATGTGAGCCCGATGTTAAGGCTACAAAGGAGCATACCCAACTATATGATATTTTCAAGAGTTTCGGAAATGCGAGGTCAAACGACAGGCACATGAAGGAGCTGAAAGCGTACTGTCCACACCACATAACTCCTTACTTTCTTTTCTCCGGTATTTTTTTGCCCTTTTAGCCATGCGTTGTTTATTTTTATTTTTATTTTTTAGTAGACATGATTCTTTCATGTTATATCATTTTCATACAACTCATGTTTGGACAGAACCAAAATCATACAATGCGAAGCGACATTCGTCGACATGGGTGATCTTGCCGAGTCTATGAGGCCTACTGGTAAAATGTCTAAGAATGTAGTTGCGTGTGGGATTGACTTTGTCAACAAGCATGTGGACATTTTTCCCGACAAGACGATCATGTAGTATAGAGTGACCTGCAAAATATAGGATGGTGACTTCTACCATAAAATCTTGAGGAAGCATTTTGCCGCGCATGGTGATTTCAAGATCACACTAAAGAAATATGTGAGTGTTTCTTCTCGTTGTACATATTTTTCCATGCTATGTTTTGTCAGTAGTTATACTTAATATGTGGGTTACATACTGTTCGTGACAGATGTTTCGTGTGGCAATAGCTGCCATGTAAAATAAGTGTTAACTTTTTAATGCAACTTATGTGGCAACTCCACTTAAAATACTGGGCAACTTTGTTTACACATGGATGGCAACTTCTTATAATTACACATGGAAAATGAACCTTTTCCATGTGTCCACTTTGGCCACTTGATGCTTGCCTTTTCATATATCTCTTACTACATCTGCCAACATTTTTACATATCATTTTTTCAACTACATCATTATGTTTTGATGTGAACTCTATTTTTTCTTTTCATCTTTTTTACTTGCAGGTCATGTTCCCCATGTTCCAGCTGCTTGCACCAGACAACCCAGATGACAAGTGTGGTCACCACTACACGATTTTCCTTGACCTGAAGAACCAATGATTTGAGGTGCTTGATTCAATCTGTTCAGGAGATGACGAAGACCTTACTACACATGCTGTATTCTTTATCAACAACTTGAAAGAGACATGGAACCGTCATTACGAAAACTCAAAGGTCTAGATCAATCATTTTCCAATCGAGTATGTCACGACTGAGAAGCAAGGTAACGGGTAATTACTATCTTTTTCATGTGTTATCCACCTCAATTTTAAGCCTTTTCACCTACTCATCAAAGTTTATCATGTTTCTGTTGGCATGTCTTCACCTGTTTGTTTCTTTGTAGGCATGACTGCAGGTTTTACATGTTGGAATACCTTGCAAAGTGGGAAGGTCGACGGGTCCCTGTGATCACAGCTACAATAGTCGTCGAGCTCCGTAAAATATATACATGGAACTGGTTGATGAATGAAGATTTCATCTCGCGGGCTTTAGCACGAGGGTTCATAGAGGGAGCTGTCAAATCTGCGAACAAGAAGTACAAGTGATCACCTGATGCTCCATAAACATGCCTACCTTACATTCCGTGGATGAGGAATGTAAGGTATCACCTTGTTCTATGAAACTATGTCTGTGTGCTATGTTATGACTGCATCCCCCATAGCTGTAGTATACAGTGGTGGAGTGTATGTGCCGTTGAATATTTGTAATATAAGTGTGGACCTTAACCTGTTTAGGTGTGACAAGAACTACTTTTATGTTCACTATTATTATGTATTTGTGAATGCGAGTACCAATTGGGAGTTTGAATGCGTTTATGATGCCTGAAACACGACAAATATAGTTGACCACGCACGGTTACTGCAAGTAATCATTTCATTTGTTTTGGGATTTTGCAGTGATAACTGTATCGGTTAGCATGGTAGTTCATAAGCAACTGCTCTCTCTCTCTCTCTCTCTCTCTCGTGTTTTTGCATGTGATCATTTTCAACTAGTTCGTACAGAGTATGTATACAATACAATATGTGTGAAACCAAAATGCATGGACTGAAAACGGAAATCTATGCGATGGCAGATTCAGTAGCAATTACATGGCAGATTTAGTGGGAGCTGCATGACAGGTTTAGTAGCAACCACATGGCATATTTAGTCATGCATACATGACATTTTCTTCAATTTCTGTTGTCCACCAACAATCATTCTCGTATTTTTAAACCTTGATCACCTACGTTACAAAATTTTCATGAACACCCAAGTTATAATCCTCCACAGTTGCTTACGGATTGCCCGTCCCTTTCTTTGCTTTCTTGTGCTTTGCTTGAATTTCCAATCCCGATTTGTATCTCACCTCTTTTGGTCGCCCTTTTGTGATGGAACGCGGTGGGTTCTTGACCTGAGTTTGTGTGCTTGCTGTTCTAGACCCTACCTTCGAGTTTTCAGAGGATGGACCCGTGGACGAAGGCACACTTGAGGTGCGGGGGAACCCGTGTAAGGCTTCTTTAGCCTTACCCTTTTTGATCTCGTCAAGCTCTCTTTTCAGGGCCTTCCTGTGCTTTTCTGCCACCCTTGCTGTCTCGTCACTCTTGCATGCTTCATCTATTAGTTCAGCATAGTACTTGGTCAATACAACATGCCTCACAGAGTCCATGGTTGCCTTGGTCTGTCATCATGCACAGGCAAAACTACATTTGATGTTTGTGGCCCCAACGCATCGTCAGCGTCCCAAGCCCATCGCCGTCGTATGAAATGGCGGGGCAATCGTGTGACCGCGTGCATGTCCATTATTTTGAGTATGTGGCAGCACACAATCCCGTCTCCTTCGTATTTGTAGCATTGGTAGTAGTATTCACCTTCGTTTATTGAGGCCTTCACAAAGTAGTTTCTTCCCTTGTCCGGGTCTTCAGGTTCTGAATCAGACATGCCCATGAGAGTACACACCTTGAATGTATCTTCGTCAACCTGGTAAGCTGTGTACATGCTAGCCCGCTTTATTTCTTCCTGGAGTCTGCATGTTTTGTGCTTGTTAAATTCTTACATTCTTTTTGTAGCACCTTTTGTTGAGGTAGGTCATAACATAGCAAATGTATTGAAATCAACGATGGCAAAGAAAGCTTTTTTTCACATACTTTTTTGTATTGTTCATTTAACATGGCAAATGCAATTTCTTTCACATGGCAACTACAGTTTATTTAACATGGCAACTACAGTTTCTTTCACATGGCAACTACAATTTCTTTCACATAGCAAATGCAGTTTATTTCACATGGCAAATGCAGTTTATTTCACATGGCAACTACAATTTATCCGTCTAGTGTAATCATGGGCTATTTTTCAAACGATCAGCATGCCAAAAGATGGCAACTACATTCATTCTACATGGAAACTACTATCTTCATGGTAGTGCAACTGCATCATGCTGTTCTCAATGCACTTGAGTTCATCTTACATGTGAAATACAGTTTGCAATATACATGGCAATTATACTACATCCCACATGGCAACCACAACAATTCAAAATGGCAGCTACACTTTGTTTCACAACAAGCAGCAACTAATATTTGTTTTTACAACTACAGAGTTTTTTATTCTAGTTTTTTCATTTTGTTTTGCATTCATGTGTTCACTATAGATGTCAGCTTCAAACCAGCAGATATGGCAAACATATTTATTTATTTATTTTAGCATTTTTCAATGTTGAATGTGTCGTGTCATAAATGGCAAATAAGACCGTAAGGTCATTCATTTACTTGTTAAATATCTTGTTGGTGTATATCTTGCTCATCTACCTCTCTATCGGTAAATATGTTAGCAATTTAGGCTGCTTGAGTGCGGTGTTTGCTTCTTGCTGTAGCTCAGGTCCTAGTATTTTCTGTTGCAAAGCTGAATATTGCTTGGCAAAAGTGCAACTATGAGTTGCCAGGGCTCACGTAACGCTTCAAAACAGCATTGAACCCCTCGTTACGTTGCGTGTTCTGTAGAAATGGAAAGAAGCACTGCATGAAGTAGGCCGGCACCCAGTACATTCGCTTCTTCCACAGGTTATTAAGTGTCTCGTTGTCTTGGACTTGGTATGTTTCAATCATAGCCGTCCAGCTCCGTTCAAACTCCTCCACCATCAAGCTGTGGTCCACATACAACTCGAATGCCTTGTGTAGCTCTGGACGGTCAACAAAGAACTTTCCTAGCGTCTCTTCAGTCTTCTTAATAATATGCCACCTGCAGTGCCTGTGCACTGCCAACGGAACGACCTCTTCTATGCCTGCACGCATGCTAAAATCCTGGTCTGTTATTATGTTCATCGGAGTAAGTGCATCCATGCACTACAAGATGGTTGTGAACAACCAAGTGTAGCCATCTGTATCTTTGTTCCGAACGAGACCATAACCGAACTGCAAGGACTGATTGTGGTTATTTATTCCTATGAATGGAGCACAGGGCATCTTGTACATATTCGTGAGATATGTCGTGTCGAACGAAATGCAATCACGGAAATGTTTATAGGCTCTTCTTACAGCACCATCCACCCAATACATGTTTCGGACACAGTCTTCATTGTCTAATCTTATCCCGTAGAAGAAATCAGGCTCTACTTTTGCTTTCTCTTTGAAGTAGGCGATTGTGTCTTTTATGTCAGCTAACCTGCTCTCTCTACAGTACTTTGCCTTTAGGTTTGTGACGTCTGCTGGTATGTAGGGCATGCTACTCAGACTACCATATCCGTTGTGGATCATGGACAGTATTTGGACCATTCTTGATGGACCGATGTTACAGTGATGTAGCAACCGTATGAATTTCTTGTCGAGGGGACTGAATCCTCTGTGGGCGCTCAGAAATTTTACAAGGTCGAACTTCTTTATGAGGTTGTGCTTGTGTTGTTTGACATATTCAATGACCACCCACCATGCGCCATTTGCGTTTAGCTTCATCCAGACAAGGCATTCCGTCTTGAGAATGATGCCCCTCTTTCGTTCTAGCACGACAGGCACAACACCTTTACCCTTCTTGTTCTTTCGTGCCTTGTAGCACCTTATCTCACCTCTGCTGTACTCGTTAGTTTTTTTATTTTCCTATGGTATTCTGTGTTCACCGCAAATCCATGGAACAACACATATCTCTGGTAGTATTCCTTGGAATCTTCAAACGAACCACATCTCTGCCCAACATAAGGTGGTTGAGGTGGCATGATTTATGATTGTCCATCTTCTTATTCCCCATGCACTTCGTCATCAGTTTCATCATTCACTTCAGTATTGGCGGCCGTTTCATCTGCTTGAGTGTTGCTTGTGCTAGTGTGCACAGGCGTGCTTGTCATCATTGCTGTAATGATTGCCAGTTCTGACACTGATTCTGCATTGTTTGTGGTAGCATTGTTGGCTTGATCATGGAACGCCCCATCCGCGTGCTATGAGGTACCCGTAGTAGATTTCTTGCACCGCTGTTGATTGTAATTGAAGCTCCTGCAAAAAAACATGTACGTGTGTAAGCAGTATTGCTTGAATGGCATATTCATCGTAATGAAATACAACAACTGCATCTGATTGGCATGATATCATTCATACATGCAAGCCTTGAGCATCTGCATTTCGCCATGCATGGCAATTGCAGTTTTTCAGCCATGGCAGCTACAATTGACCTAGTATGGCAGCTGCAGTTGGCAATTCATGGCAACCAACATCTTAGCATCAAAACTTGCGTTCTAGATATGAGCCCACAAGGCAAATGCAGATAATCACAAATGGCGTATACCTGCAGACAATAATTGACAAATCCAGATGATCATGGACGACTAATGGACGTATTCACTTGGTGGCAATCGTAGTTTGCGACCACCACTGTAACAAATCCGCTTTCCCCAATGCTTTTCCAAAAAATCAAATGCATGATTTTTATTGGTTCACATATCTTACCTTGTTGTGCCGCATGTGCTAATCAAAGTTCGTGTGTCACTCCAATTTGGTGTGTCGTATCTGCAATACCGATGACCTATAATGGCGAAGCTTGCCATGAGACCTTTGCTGTTGTGGTTCCACCATAACAACCTGCGATCATGTTCAGTTGGTCAATGCATGGCAACCATAGTTTCTATAACATGGCATATGTAGTTGTTCAATCATGGTAACTGTAGTTGTTCACACATGGCAATCACAATTGTTTAGTCATGGTAACTACTGTTGTTCAGACATGGCAACTACAATTGTTAAGACATGGCAACTGTGTGCAATCACGTGTGGCCACTGTCAGTCATACATTCAATTTGACACACGCAGTTGTCCACATGCGGCAAACATAGGTGACCAGACTTGGCAGATGCACTTTCCATCATTTTTTCTATTTCTATCGGCAACGAACGCCAATGTCACCTAGTTTCCTTTTTCTGATATACTGTCCGCAAGATCAATTCACACGACTCACCTGCGTACGACGTTGATGGCAGGTATTCGGTTGCCGCCTATTGCCACGTGCTGCATGATGGTCCTGCGTTTTTTCAAAGAACTCGTAAGTCTTGCCATCCTTGCAAGTTTTTTTACCACACCAGTATGCTATTTTTATGCGTTACCTTGATTTTCCACATTTGCTACTTGAAGTTTGTCTCCCGTATATCTATAACCGATAGCCCCCTGTGTTGCAACTTCCCACGGTATCCCTGCCTATGTGTTTGTGTCATAAGAACCTGCGAACAATGACATTGTAGTACATAAGTAGAATGCCATTTTCAAGCCCACAAACATGTCAATTGTCCTTTTTTTGATCATGCATCTTACCTATGTTCGCGTACTACTCTAGTAGTGGCAGCAACGGTCCTGCAAAATGAGTTGATTGTACTCTATTGGATCCCAAGGGCGCTTGCGACCTTTGAGAAAACCAAGGATCAGTCCAGTCCTCATGATTCATTTTTTTCTGCTTCTCCCAATGTGTTTTCAGTCACTGCATGAACAAGAACACATTACTATTTCGAATTGCATTTTGCTGTTTCCACATAAAAGGAAACATGACAATCTTATCACATTTCTTGCATAAACAACCAATACAACATGGCAAGTAGGAAAACATCACAGCCGTGCATTTCTGTTGATAGGGCATGCACATTCATTCTCTTTTTATACAATCTGGATGGCAACTATCATGTTGAACTGATGGCAACAACCAACACAATATGATGGCAAGTAGGAAAACATCACAGCGGTGCATTTATGTTGATAGGGCATGCACATTCATTCTCTTTTTCTACAATCTGGATGGAAACTATCATGTTGAACTGATGGCAACAACCAATATGATGGCAGGTAGGAAAACATCGCAGCCATGCATTTTTGTTGATAGGGTATGCACATTCATTCTCTTTTTCTGCAATCTGGATGGCAACTATCATGTTGAACTGATGGCAACAACTAACATAATATGATGGCAAGTAACAACATAACATGATGCAACTAACAACAAAGATAGGTGGCAACTTATTTCCCCCCCTCCATATGTACCACCCAAATTGCTCTTTTCTGCCCTGATCTTAGTGAATCCTACGCATCCTTCTCAAGCACCTATTGGTAGCAACCCCAACCTAATAGCTTAGATCACATTTAGGATAGAACATGGCAGATTTTGTGTTCGGCGGAGGGCAAAGGGGAATAAACATGAATGGCAGGAATTCATGTTAGTTGTAGATCCATGCGACACAAATATGTGGGTTTGTTTGCCATGACAGTGTGGATCCAGTCGCCATCTATGTGGGCAATCTGGAAGTGAAATTATTGTGGCCAGGGGAAGGAGGGGAAGGAGGAGGAGGTAGGAGAACGACATGTTAACTCGTTGCTGTGTTTTCCGTCGATGGGGAGGGGGGGCTAGAGATCTGTTTTGGTTGCCATGACAACTAGAGAAGGAAGATGATGGAGGTAGGAGAAGATTGGCCGATTCAGAGGTTGGAGACGATGACGGATGGTGGCACTCTGGTTCACAGGCGGATACAGACGATGGGCGAGAGGTTGTGCGAACCGCGGGGTCGCTCGCCCGGACGTGTGGGCGATCACGCCACACACCTGATGTGCGGGCTGTAGCTGGGTGCGCACGAACTCCGTCGTGCGGGCGGGGTTGTGTTGATGCCACACGGGGCGTGCGGCACCCCCCCTAGATGCCACACGTGTGGTGGATATCGGCGTCCATTTTTTTAGTGGAAATCGTCACTCTAATTTGAACGGCCGAAATCACTGTTTCGATCTTTTTTTTGACTTATTATTGAGCACGATCTAGCCCTCGTAGTTGTAAAAAAAAGCATGATCTAACCCTCATTTTAAAATTTTCACGATCTGACCTTTTTCTTACCGCCATCGTCCTTGGGGGCAAGGATCCACGACCTACCGCCGAGGTCAATTGCGGTTGAATTTATCGCCGCCGTCAAGGTCGTTCGACATGGAAAATACCTTATCGCCATGGGCTTTGGCGGTAGCTAACTTGAAACAAGATGGCCAGCGGTAGCCGAAGTGAGTAGGTCGGCCGAATTTGAAGCAATAAATAGGTGTGTTTCATATGAAAACACTAGCAAACTCAAGGTTTAGACGTTAGGTTTTGCACTACAAGGTACAGGGTTCGATTCCAACTTTAGGCATATTTTATTTTCTATTTACTTTGTTTTTGCGCAATAACATGAAATAATTGTCCAATTAGTGTTGGATATGTATTGTTGTAAAAAAAACACATCTTTTACTTTAACGTGCATAACTTAGAAAGAAATACATATTTTGTGATGTGAAGCCCATCTTTACTTTAGCATACATACATAACTTTGACCAACCGAAAATAATCTTAACGACACAGGTGCTACTACGCGTGGAGCTCATGTTAAAACTCAATTTTTACATTTGCTAATGCATGTGAGTGTCATGTTCAGCTAGGGTCTTATTGTTTTTCCTTTTTATTTCGCCGATTTCAAAATTCAAAAAGAGATGGAGTACTTAAACCATACATTGCAGCAGCGAATCTAGAAAGTAAATAGAGGGCAGGCTCGAACACGCAAGGAGGCGCTGAGATGGGCTAAGAAGGAGCCGATTTGCTAGGCTGGGCCGTGATTATTACTAGTTGGAGGGCAGGCTAAAGCCTGTTACAATAGTTTTTTTTTGAAACTCATGTACAATAGATTCACCCTGATACATTGGATCCACGGTCTGTTTGCACCTTTGTGTTTGCTGCATTCACACAAGGGCGGCATGCTTTACAAGTTGTATATGTTTTCATCTAAGGAAAGTGTTATATGTTTTAGAACCAACAACATTTATATGCACAGGCCAATGGTAATTAGTTACAAATAAATAAAATTATTATTATTATTATTATTATTGCGAAAAACTTTCAATCTATTCATCTTCAATCATGACAGTATAACGAACACCAGAAATAAAAATTACATCCAGATCCGTAGACCACCTAGCGACGACTACAAGCACTGAAGCGAGCCGAAAGCGCGCCGCCGTGATCACCCCTCCATCGCCGGAGTCGGGCACAACTTGTTGTAGTAGACAGTCGGGAAGTCGTCGTGCTAAGGCCCCATAGGACCAACGCACCAGAACAGCAACCGCCGCCGAAGAAGAATAACGTAGGTTGGAAGGATTCAACCCAAAGACACACGAACGTAGACGAACAACGACGAGATCCGAGCAAATCCACCAAAGATAGATCCGCCGGAGACACACCTCCACACGCCCACCAACCATGCTAGATGCACCGTCGGAACGGGGGCTAGGCGGGGAGACCTTTATTCCATCTTCAGGGAGCCGCCGCCGTCTCGCCTTTCTGAGCATGACACAAACCCTAACAAGACAGGAAAAAATGACTGAAAACGGAGCCCTCCCGCCGGTCCTTGGCAGGATCCACCGCGCCCCCATGGCCCTAGGGCGACCGGAGATGAGGCGGACCTGCGGCGGCGCCGGCGAGAGGCAGAAATCCTAACTAGCTAGGGTCAACAACCAAGTCAATAGATCAGTTCGATCGATGGCTACGTATATTATTTTTGACAATAGCCCATATCCAATATTAATTGGAGAATTTCTTCATTGTTATTGGGAAAAAAACTAAATAAAAAATAAAATTGCAACGACAAGAAGCTAATGGTAATTAGTTACAGACAAATAAAATATTTTGACACTAACCCATATCCCATACTAATTGGACAAATTTTTCTTTGTTATTGGGAAAAAAATAAAAGTAAAAAATTGCAACAACACAAATCAAACCAAGGATATTCTAGTATAAAGCAAGGTGTGCTATCCACTAGACCTAAAGAGAACTACAGTAGTGGAACGTAAGATGCTATTTATACCTTACCATTCAGCTCACTAGTTAATTAGGCTACCCTGACAATCCTGCCGGTTCAAATTAGCTACCGCCAGAGAGGGTGGCGGTAAGGTATAATACCCTACCGCCGAGGCCCTTGGTGTTACACTACTAAAATCAGCTTCTTTGCCGTCCGTCACGGCGGACTGCAAAGGCACAGATCCCAGATGGCAAAGTCCTTTGCCGTCAGCCAACGGACGGCAAACAGTCCGGCTGAACAGGCTACGGCAAAGGCTTCTTTGCCGTCAGCCGGCGGACGGCAAAGAGCCTGCAGTCTTTGCCGTCAGCCGGCGGACGGCAAAGAGCCAACAGCCTTTGCCGCCAGCCAGCGCAAAGGGCATGGCTCTTTGCCATCTGCTCGCAGATGGCAAAGAGCCTATATTGCCCCATTTAATTCTAGTTTTTCTTATATCAGTTCATTTCCACAGAAAATCACACACACACACACTACCAATAGTCATGAACACATATATATCCAACACATATCCATGAACACATATCCAACACATGTTACCAATAATAGCAAGTACTCCATATCTAAAATTACAAGAAATGACCTAAAACTAAATATCTATTTTCCTAAAAACTATCTTATTACTAAGATCTTCTCTGGATCTTCTTCTTTTCTTCCAACCTGCATAACAAAAACACTAAGAAAGAGAGAATGGTTTAGGAGTAGAAATGTAGCATTTAAATTGGTGAAATGCAATGCTGTAGGAGCCAACACTTGACTTCAAGTATCAACTGTTGGACGACAATAGGTGTCAACTGTGACCTCACTTCCAGGTCGGTTGCCAAGGAGAATATCTTGTTGTGAAATATGGTCCTGAACCTGGGCAATCAGACATGCTTCCCCACATAGGCACATACGCACAGTCTGAAGTCAATATAAGTTATGAACATAGAGAGACATAAGATATAACTAACACATAAGTAACACTTTATTAGAAACAAAGGAATGCATAATTAACAAGACAAATACTGCAGACACAATATTTTCCAATGATAATTTGGTAATGCATCTGTCAACGAATTATTAAGCTATTGATTAGCCTATATCTCTAAGAAGAGCTGATTAAAGTATTAAATTATTGCAGGCCCTAAGTTCATCAAATAAGAAAATCATATGCGGTTCCAAAATTGGGGATGAAATAAATGTGTGTGTACCTAATGGAATCACAGCAGCGAAATGTGGAGGTAGAACATAACAGCAGCGCCGTGGCAATCGTCGCCGAGGAAGACAACGCGTAAAAACACGGGAATACTCCTCTTCTGCCGTGGACGCCGCTGCTGTCCGTCAGCGCGCAGAGGGACACGGCCAGTGGAGCGGAGAGGAGGAGGATCTAGTTGGAGAGTGACTTGGACCCTGGCAGCTGCACGGCGCCGGAGATCTCACGGATGGGCTGCAGCACGACCCTGGCGGCTGATGGGCTTGGCCGGCTCTGCTCCGGCGAGGGGCGTCACACCGGCGAGGAGGAGGGCCTGTGCGGCGAGGAGGAGGCTGGATCCGGAGTGGCCGGACCTCCCGCGGCCGGATCTTGGCGCGAGGCTGCGTGGGATGGCGGCGGTGACGCGGGGACGCGGGCGTGGCGCAGAAGAGCTCGCTGCTCGGCTCCCATGGCAGCGGCGGATCTCGAGGTCGGGGCGACCGGCGACGAGGCTTCCGCAGCGGGGCGGCGAGCTTGTGGGGATGTGGCGGCGCGTGAGCGGTGCAGGCGGCAGCGCGAGGCGACAGGGCTCCTGGGGTCCGGTGAGGTGGTGGCACGCACCGGCGGGCGGAGGCGAGGTGGCGCAGCAGCGTGGGGTCAAGGGAGGCCGCCGTAGCTGCTCGCGCGAGGGAGAGGGAGAGACGAGTGGGGGAGAGAGAGGGATGGGCTGAGAGAGAGGGGAAAGAAATAGAGGTGGAGAAACAGGGTTTTTTTTATCCGCAAAAAAAAAAAGATAGCCCCACCTCTTTGCCGTCCGCCAGCAGACGGCAAAGAATATTTGTTGTCTGCCAGCAGATGACAAAGAGGGGGGTTGGACCGTTGCAGTGTACTAGCATCTAGTGGACCCCACCAGCACCTCATTGCCGTCCGCTGGCAGATGGCAAAGATTCTTTGCCGTCTGCCAGCAGACGGCTAAGAAATGACAGATGGCAAAGACCTTTTTTGCCGTCTGCTGGTTCTTTGCAGTCTGCTGTTTGGTAGCTGATGGCAAAGACCTTCTTTGCCGTCTGCTAGCAGACGACAAAGAACTGGCACACGGCAAAATCCCTGATTCCAGTAGTGTTAGTGTATTTTTCAGATCGAATGACTGTGATGGTGCCGGTAAGTCCCACCATCATTGACCTCTACGGTAGGTTGTGTATCCCTACTGTCAAGGACGACGATGGCAGGAAAAATATCAAATCTTGATTTTTTTTAGAATGAGGGTTAGATCATGTTTACATTAGAAAAAAAGTCAAACAAGTGAATCTAACCAATTTGAACATCTCTCGTTTCTGTAAAAGTGTATATCTAATTTTAGCCTAAGATTATCCTATCATCAAATATTTGGGTAGCCAAAATTCTGATTGATCTTTTGATAACTCGTGAACTAGAGCGATCAAATAGACATGGGCAACAAATCAAACAACACCAAAATATTGGTCATAACATGGAAAATTAGTATGATGAGTTTTGATCGACATCAAAACATGCTTTAAACTTCTCATCTTGATGTGCCAATATTTTTTTTCGATAACTCTGTGGGGATGATGCAAGTTTGCACGACAGCTGCACGACGGGCAATCCAGCCGTTTTGCTTGCACTTTGATACATGCACGGACGATGTTGTTAGGGCATATTCCTCTTTAATAGTTTTGGTGATTGATGATAATGCTATTTGCAGACTACCGTGTGCATGGAGAATTTCAAATATTCTTATATATGGCACAAGATGGTTTTATTCCCCTCGGTGAAAAAAGGAGTGAGGACAATTTTTTTATTGTTTCTTTTCGGTGGACTTCAATCGTAGGAAGTCCGTACTATTAAGAGGGGGTCCGCTTTAAAAATGCATGGGTGAAATCAACACGTAACCCCACATGCACCCACGTACCCTTCATGCAACTTTGGAGATCCATCTGTTCTGTGCTTGGGAAAATTGGCAGCACCCAGGTGGTAGTACCGCTCTGGCTAACGGTAGTACCGCTTCAACGATACTACCGCATGCCAGTGCCGCTTATACTACCGCTTGTTTCCATGATTCCATTGTCTATTTTCATTTAGCGGAAGTAGGGCGGTAGTAGAATGGTAGTACCGCCCGTGCGGTACTTCCGCGCTAGTACTACCCCACATTTGTTGTTTCTGTGTAGCTTGGGAAAGTTAGCGATTGTCTTGTCTGCTTTAAACGGTACTAGAGTGGTTGTTCAATGGTAGTATCGCATCATGCAGTACTTCCGCCCTGGCAACCCTCTAGCAGCTTTGGTTCCTCTGTGTCATGTGACCTTTTGCAGTAGTACCGCACATGTGGATGGTAGTACCGCTCTAACAGCACTACCGCTCCTATACTCTTGTACTCATAGTCTTTAGCTAGAACTACCACACTAAGCAGCAGCACTGCTCACAAGAGCGGTAATACCGCTTATGTGTGGACAGAGAGCAGATAACGGTTGGATTTGTCCCCCAATATGTAAAGGGGGTCTTCTTCCCCAAGAACACTGACCTCTTATCCCTAAAGCTCCATTGTTGCTCCAAGCTCCATTTTCACCCGATCTCCCTCCCTAGCCTTCAAAACTTATTGATATTCTAGGATTTGGAGGAGAGGGCCTCGATCTATACTTCCACTAAGAAATATTTGATTCCCCCCACTATTCCCTTGTGGATCTTGTTATTCTTAGGTGTTTGGGCACCCTAGACGGAAGAGGTTACCTCAGAGCTACATTCCATTGTTGTGAGGCTTTGTGGTGGTGTTGGGAGACTCCAATTAAGTTGTGGAGAGAGCCCCAACCTTGTATCTAAAGGTTCGGTTGCCGCCTTCAAGGGCACTTATGCCTGCAAGCCAAACATGGTGGTGTAGCACTTTTGTGGAAGTATCCCTATTAGTATTCGTCCCAACTTAGAGCATATGAGAGTATTTATAGTAGCGCTTCTGCTACACACAAGGTGTCACAGTTCTTGTGTGAAGTAAAAGCTTGAGCTTCTATAAATATTGTTACTATCCTAGTGGACGAATAAACCAGAGTAGTGTGGATTTTTAAGTAAGCACTGTGGAAACTCTTAAAAGTAAATAGCATAAATGAAAGTAAGAGTTGTGTTTCCTGCAATGAAGAGATTAGGCGCGGAGAGAATTTAGTTCATGGTAAGAATATATATATCAAGTGTGCCAGTGCGACCGTAATACCAGTTACCTTGTATCATACTCATAGTATTTGATATGTGTGTTCTGTAGGTGGATCACCCTAAGGTTATGAAACTCCTCCACGTGGAATTATATTTTATTCTATGGTCCTGCTTCACCGTTGCCATAGAGTGGTTGTTTTCACAGTTAAGGTCCTTGGACCGAAACCAAGCATTAGTTTAATTGGTCACTGTTATCTCATATCATCGTCGGTCCTCATAGGTATCTCCACCTATCACGTCAAAGGTCATAGATTCCCAAAACAATATGTGTTACCTGTGTAGGTCTTAAGATCGTGTTGCCTGGGCCCTTAAATTGTACAACACTCATGGGGTTCACCATAGTATAACACCACACTAGACATATCATACTACTATAAATACAAATGACGAGATATATAATAAGCACAAATGAATCTTACCACTCACCTACATCTCCCAAGCCCATGGGGAAGTACTCATGCATCATAAGAGAAAGACCAATCAACCAGAGATTAAACTCTTGAAACCCATATCGATAATACCGTGAAGATCCACAACAAGATGAAATGGATGATTCAAATAGTCTTGATCTCTACATGAGATTGAATAGAATTACAATTGTTTTCACAACTTAGAATTCCTCTTACAATAGTGAAGGGGGTGATGATGATGGAGATGAAAGGACCAAAACTAAGAAGACTTGCAAAGGTTCTTTGGATCTCCTCCTCTTCTGTTCTGGCTATGGTGGCGGCGGTTAGGGTTCTCTTCCCCTGGGTCCCTTCATGAAAGAGTCTTGTATAGGTGTGGTGGGGCTATTGGCTCTTCATACGATCGCTCATATGAGCGCTTGCGATCGTATGGACCACCATCTTTTGCTCTCTTGCGCCTGGTGGCTTGGCTCTCTACATGGAAGTTTCTCTATTTGGCTTGATTTATAGTAATCCTCCTTGGTTTCCTTCCATATATGATATTTCCTACCAAATAATGGAAAATGGGGTTCTTCTCTTTTAAGGGATTAGCATCAGAAATATCCGAGAAGTGACAAAGATCCGATGAAACCCAAAAAAGAATCATTCGAAAAACATCACAAATTCTTGAGCCATAAACTCCCCCAAGCTTAAAAACCTGCTCCTCCTCAAGCAAACAAGAAATCAAGGGG
This sequence comes from Triticum aestivum, assembly GCF_018294505.1. Classification (NCBI taxonomy): domain Eukaryota; kingdom Viridiplantae; phylum Streptophyta; class Magnoliopsida; order Poales; family Poaceae; genus Triticum; species Triticum aestivum. Next base: position 718,349,339 of record NC_057801.1, read on the forward strand.
ATCAAAAGGAGCTTGATTAAGTAGAAATAAGTTTTACCAGCTCGAGAGAATATATCATATCCATCCTCACTTATCCTACATTTTCATTCAAGAAAGCATTCACAATTGAGTAGTTGCACCTAAGTTTTTTGCCTAACCACGTATAGTTTCCTATCACTAGTTATAATTATTTAAACCAAAATTTTGTTTGTGAACCAAGTGTTTAGGCAAGCGAAAACATTTCTTTCTTGGATGGATATTCTTCTTAAGTTCTTCACTAAACAATTGCATTAGGAGGTTTCGAAAGCAAAGAGAGCAAAGAATTCAAACACTTCATTAACACCCACTAATACCTCCTAGTCATGGATTTCAAACACTTTCTCAATCATTATCCTTTGGAACTTCAACTCTTGGTGATGGGGTTATGCCAAAATTTACTATATGCAATTGGGTTCCTGTGTGGCTTAATTTTATGCACTATGGATCAAGAATGGTTGCCTATTTCGAGCTCAATGATCAGTGCTCTTATTTAGCACATACACACTTCCTCGGAGAAGGTCGATCATTTACCACTCAATCTCCAAGTCTGTGACGGCATCGCAATTACGTGAATTATCTCAACATAAAGCAACGGGATATGAAGCCAGCCATGAGTTGTTGCTCCATGATTTTGGTATCGCGAATAAATCTTGGCATAACCTAATCACTTCCAATACTCATTCATCCAAATAATTCTATCAATCGGTGTTATCGAGTCAATCAAATTTAGCATGTGGAATTGAAATGTTTGAATGTTCGTTATCTTCAAAAATTCGAGCCCCTAAAATTTTCATGCTTCACAACAAGGTTTCACTATCAAAATTTGAAGTTGGGAGTTATGACTAAATTATATTCAACTAACGATGGGAACTAACTCAATTGCAGCCAGTCAAATGAAAATTCTTTCTGAAATAATATTGTGAGACAAGGGATTCTGCATATGTTATACCTTCTCACGCTAGCTCACTTCTTCCCCCAGTCAATGCTCCGCTTCATTTTCTTCATTTCCTATTTGCTAGTGGTTAACAAATCTATGAGCTTGAAGAAACAAAACATAAACAAAGATATTCCAACAAAGCAAGAGCAAAGCTTGCTCTACAAATTTAGTATGCAAACTAAAAATCTAAATGTTGATAAAAATAAAAAGAATAAAAATAAAATATGCATGCATGGATAACTAGGGGATGAGCTCCCCCAAGCTTAGGCTCCTGGCCTACTCTCTAGTCATGTCCTGACCATCGTTGACCCTCTGACTAGTGTGAGGTCACTGCATCTAAGATGGGCCACTAGAGGACTGACCTCCCGTGCTAGGGTGTGGCTGCCAGAAAGGAAAGAGGGACTGAATGTTTCCACTTAGCAAGTTAATGTTGTTCTTGGCCTCACGGAGGTCTGTGTGAATCCCTCTGACCTACTGTTGCAGCTGCTAAAACTCTACCCTAGGCACATAATCACTGCCTTTCCCAAAGTTAACATAGGGAGCATATTGGGGTGAGTGAATAGGCGATTTTTATGAAAGTCTTCAAAACAGGCAATGGCTTCAAAGACGCGTAAGAAAATTAGTAACTAAACAAGATACAACAAAAGATAAACTACACTAGGCATGTTGGCATGTCAACAACAATTTAAGTGAGAAGTGAAGATAGACAACAAACAAGGTAGCACAGAACAGTAGATGAAGTTAATGTGAAGACAAAGATGTACACAGAGAGAATGTCTTCAAGGGTATGGGCACCACCCTTGGCTTGTCCCAAGCTTGGGGGAGGTGCCCCGGTGTCGTATCACCATCACTTTTTATCATCGTTATCTATCTTAGTTTGATCCTTAGTTATTTCGTGACTTAGAAAAATAAAAGTTTGGTATGGTCTAGATTCGAGTGCTTGCTTCGTGATCTGTCTATCTATGTAATCATGTGTGAGAGTTATATAATAAAGAGTAGTTTAAGTTTTGCTTCTTTACTTTCTTGTTTCAATCTTAGCAATAAGAATAATGAAAGATCATATGCTAATCCCATGGGGAATAATAGCTTCACATATAAAGGGTATGGTTGATAAAAATTATTGGAAATTAACAAACACGGAATTGGTCACTGATGCAACTCATGCAAGATTAAAAGGAAGACATGATTCACTTATAAATACACTATCTTGGCCATCTTTTATGATTGTGAGCCCCCATCAAATATTTTCTGCTTGGTCAAATAGTTGATGATGGACAAGGGAGACAACGTAATGAGTTATGTTTGCTTATAGTCACATAGAAGTTATACTGTCATGGACCCTCTAACATGTGGTGCTTGCTTATAATCTTTTGCTAGCAAAAACTTCATACTAAGTAGAGATACTACTTGTACATCCAAAATCCTTTAAACCCAGTTTCTTGCCATGAGAGCCCACCATATCTACCCATGGATTGAATAAGATCCTTCAAGTAAGTTGTCATCGGTGCAAAAGCGATAAAAATTGCTCCTAAATATGTATGATCTTTTATTGTAAGGGGAAATAAACTTTGTATGGCAAAGAAATAAAAGTGACGTACTGCATAATAAATGTTGCTATCATAAGGGGAAATATAAAGTGATGTTCCTTTCCATTAAGAGCTTGCACATCCAAAACTAAAAAGTGCATGAAAACCTCTGCTTCCCTCTATGAAGGGCCTATCTTTTACTTTTCGGTATTTACTTTTATGCAAGAGTCAATAGTGATAATCCCTATTCCATTCCTATTTATTCTCCACTTGGCAAGCATCACGTAGTAGGGAAAGATCCAAGCACATATATCCAGTTGGATGTAGGTAATCATGAGTTATTATTGTTGACATTATCCTTGAGGTAAATAAGTTAAGAGGTGAAAACAATAAACCCCCATATTTCTATGTGCCTGACATAAACGTTTGCTCCCAAAAATATGCCTTGAGTGTAGGCAATCATTGAACACTATATGATAGTTGAGTATGTGGAATTGCTAAAACAAAAGCTCCTACATAGACTCTTCCTGGAAATATGATGAATTATGATTGTTTCAATGACCGAGAACATAGTTTGTTTGTTTTCAAGAAAGTTTATGCTTCATACTTCAATATTGTGAATGAATTGTTACTTGATTATGAGAAGTTATATGATGAATAGTTGTTGCTACAATAATGATCATGATGCTACCATGTCTTTATTTTGTTTTATCGACACCTCTCTCTCTAAACATGTGGTCATGATTATTGAGTTTGGCTTTCACTTGAGGAAAAGTGAGGTCTAAGCTTGGGGGAGTTGATACGTCCATTTTGCATCATGTTTTCCTACTGTTACTTATGATGTTTTTGGTCATTATTTCACTTTATGATGCAATCTAATGCCCTTCCTCTCTTAATTTGCATGATCTATATGAAGAAGGAGATTGCCGGCAGCTGGAATTCTGGACCTAAAAGAGCTACAACAGAGATAGCTATTGTACGGAGCTCCAAATGACCTGGAACTTCATGGAGATTCTTTTATTGAATATATAAAAATATTGAAACAAAGAAATACCATAGGGGGGCCACCTGCTGCTCACAAGGCAAGATGGCGCACCTACCCCCCACGGTGCGCTCTGATGTCTTGTGGGCCCCACAGCAGGCCTCTGGCCCCCTCCTTCTTCTATATGAAGCCTTTTCCCCTAGAAAAATAAATAAGAGTACGACTTTCGAGATGAAGCGCCGCCTTCCCGGGGCGGAACCTAGGCGGAGCACTTTTGCTCTCTGGCAGGGCGATTCAGCGGGGATACTTCCCTCCGGGAGGGGGAAATCGAAGCCATCGATATCACCAACGATCCTCTCATCATGGGAGGACCAATCTTCTTCAACATATTAACCAACACCATCTCATCTCAAACCCTAGCTCATCTCTGGTATTCAATCTTTGTCCCAAAACCTCAGATTGGTACCTGTGGGTTGCTAGTAGTGTTGATTACATCTTGTAGTTGATGCTAGTTGGTTTATTTGGTGGAAGATTATACATTCAGATCCTTAAGCATATTCAATACACCTCTGATCTTGAACATGAATATGATTTGTGAGTCATTACTTTTGTTCTTGAAGACATGGGATAAGTCTTGTTATAAGTAATCATGTGAAGTTGGTATTCGTTCGATATTTTGATGATATGTATGTTGTTCTTCCTTTAGTGGTTTCATGTGAACGTCGACTACATGACACTTCTTTCATAGTTGCACATGGTTACGAGAGGGGGTAATTATAAGAGGGTTGCTTGTTCAAGTAAGAATAACACCCTAGCACCGGTCCGCCCACAGATCAAATTACCAAAGTTGCGAATGCATATCAACTAAACATGATGAACGTGAATAGATCATAATTCCCACATGTCCTCGAGAACACTTTGCTTATTGATACGTCTCCAACGTATCTACTTTTCCAAATACTCTTGCCCTTGTTTTGGACTCTAACTTGCATGATTTGAATGAAACTAACCGGACTGACGCTGTTTTCAGTAGAATTACCATGATGTTTCATGTGTAGAAAACAAAAGTTCTCGGAATGACCTGAAAATCCTCGGAGACAAGTTTCAGAAAATATAAAAAATCCTCGCAAAAGATGCAGACCAGGGGGCCCACACCCTGTCCACGAGGGTGGGGGCGCGCCCTCCCCCTGGGTGCCCCCCTGTCTCATGGCCCCCCTGAGGCTCCGCCGACCTCAACTCCAACTCCATATATTCCGTCTCGCGGAGAAAAAAATCAGAGAGAAAGTTTCATCGCGTGTTACGATACGGAGCCACCACCAAGCCCTAATCTCTCTCGGGAGGGCTGATCCGGAGTCCGTTCGGGGCTCCGGAGAGGGGGATTCGTCGCCGTCGTCATCATCAACCATCCTCCATCACCAATTTCATGATGCTCACCGCCGTGCGTGAGTAATTCCATCGTAGGATTGCTGGACGGTGATGGGTTGGATGAGATTTACCATGTAATCAAGTTAGTTTTGTTAGGGTTTGATCCCTAGTATCCACTATGTTCTGAGATTGATGTTGCTATGACTTTGCTATGCTTAATGCTTGTCACTAGGGCCCGAGTGCCATGATTTCAGATCTGAACCTATTATGTTTTCATGAATATATGTGTGTTCTTGATCCTATCTTGCAAGTCTATAGTCACTTATTATGTGTTATGATCCGACAACCCCAAAGTGACAATAATCGGGATACTTATCAGTGATGACCGTAGTTTGAGGAGTTCATGTATTCACCATGTGTTAATGCTTTGGTCCGGTTGTCTATTAAAAGGAGGCCTTAATATCCCTTAGTTTCCACTAGAACCCCGCTACCACGGGAGGGTAGGACAAAAGATGTCGTGCAAGTTCTTTTCCATAAGCACGTATGACTATATTCAAAATACAAGCCTACATTACATTGATGAATTGTAGCTAGTTCTGTGTCACCCTATGTTATAGCTATTACATGAGGAATCGCATCCGACATAATTATCCATCACTAATCCATTGCCTACGAGCTTTTCATATATTGTGCTTTGCTTATTTACTTTACCTTTGATACTGTTACAATCACTACAAAACACCAAAAAATATTGCTATTACTATCTTTACCTTTTACCACTGTCACCATTACTATCATACTACCTTGCTACTAAATACTTTGCTACAGATACTAAGTTATCCAGGTGTGGTTGAATTGACAACTCAACTGCTAATACTCAAGAATATTCTTTGGCTCCCCCTGTGTCGAATCAATAAATTTGGGTTGAATACTCTACCCTCGAAAGCTATTGCGATCCCCTACACTTGTGGGTCATCAAGACTAATTTCTGGCGCCGTTGCCGGGGAGCATAGCTCTATTCTCTGAGTCACTTGGGATTTATATCTGTTGATCACTATGAAGAATTTTTAAGACTCTAAAACTAAGATCTATCCCTCAACTACGAGGGGAGGTAAGGAACTGCCATCTAGCTCTGCACTAGATTCTCCTTCTGTTATTAATAAGCTTGTGATACCTAAACCCGCTACTGCTATGAATTCTGATATGTCGCATGTTATCGATGATGCCACTTCCGCTTTGCATGATACTTATGATGAAACTACTTCTGTGCGTGATACTACTTTGCCATTAGGTGAATTTCTTGATGAACAACTTGCTAGGGCTAGAGAGAATGAAATTATTGAAGATGCTATTATTGATGATAGCAATGATGAATGTTCTTCGAATGATTATGAATTGCCCGTTGTTCCTGAGGGTTATGTTATGAATAAAGAAGCTGCTGAAGCTATTTTTGCCTGCAAAGATAGATATGATCTTAAGAAACTATTAGCTAAATGGAAGCAGTAGTCTCTTAATGCTAGAATGAAACCTGACCCTGCTTTTGCGACTTCACCTATCTGTGTTACTGATAAGGATTATGAATTCTCTGTTGATCCCGAAATTATTACTTTGGTAGAATCTGATCCTTTTTATGGCCTTGAATCTGAAACTGTTGTGGCACATCTTACCAAATTGAATGATATAGCTACCCTATTTACTCATGATGATAAATCTCGCTACTTTTATATCCTTAAGATGTTTCCTTTCTCATTAAAGGGTTATGCTAAGGCTTGGTTTAATTCTCTTGATCCTGGTTGTGTGCGTAGTCCCCATGATATGATTTATTACTTCTCTGCTAAATATTTCCCTGCTCATAAGAAACAAGCTGCCTTGCGGGAAATATATAATTTTGTGCAAATCAAAGAAGAGAGTCTCCCACAAGCTTGGGGGAGGCTTCTATGATTACTTAATGCTTTGCCAGATCATCCACTTAAGAAAAATGAAATACTTGATATCTTCTATAATGGACTAACCGATGCTTCCAAGGACTACTTGGATAGTTGTGCTGGTTGTGTTTTCAGGGAAACAACAGTCGATGAAGCTGAATTATTATTGAACAATATGTTGACTAATAAGAATAATTGGACTTTTCCTGAGCCAATTCTAGAGCCAATTCCTGAACTAATTGAGCCAACTCCTGAGCCTATTCCTAAACCCACTCCGAAGAAGAGAGGTGTTCTATTTCTCAGTCCTGAAGATATGCAAGAGGCAAAGAAATTAATGAAAGAGAAAGGTATTAAAGCTGAAGATGTTAAGAATTTATCGCCTATTGAAGAAATACATGGTCTTAATATACCGCCTGTTGAAGAAACACATTGTCTTGATAACCCGACACAGGTAGTAAAGGTAAATTCTCTCTATAGATGTGAGAAAGATGAAATCCCATCTACTAAATTTCATAGCCCATGCTTAGATGAATTTGATGACTTCATGAATAGGCAAGCAAATTTCAATGATTATGTTGGTAGACAATTGAAGAATAATGCTTATACGATAGGATGCTTGAATGATTATGTAGCTAGAGTTAAAGGTGAACTTAAACTCACTAGTAAACATGCTTCCATGGTTGCCACTCAAGCTGAACAAGCACTTAAGGCTCAGAATGAATTGCTTGCTAAATTGAATAATAAAATGACTTTGCTGTTAGAGTGGCTACTAGAACTGGTAGAATGACCCAGGAACCTTTGTATCCTGAAGGCCACCCTAAGAGAATTGAACAAGACTCTCAGAATAATAATCTAGATGCTCCTAGTTCTTCTAAGAAGAATAAAAAGAAGAATGATAGGACTTTGCAAACTTCTAGTGAACCTAATGTAGAAACACCTGAGAATCCTAATAATACTTCTATCTCTGATGCTGAAACACAATCCGGAGATGAACATCAACCTGATGATAATGCTAATAATGATGTTCATGTAGATGCTCAACCTAGTAATAACAATGATATAGAAACTGAACCTGCGGTTGGTCTTGATAACCCACAATAAAGAAACCAACGTTATGATAAGAGAGATTTTGTTGCTAGGAAACATGGTAAGGAAAGAGAACCATGGGTTCAAAAACCCATGCCCTTTCCTCCTAAACCATCCAAGACAAAGGATGATGAGGTCTTTGAGCGTTTTGCTGAAATGATTAGACCTATTTTCTTACGCATGCGCTTGACTGATATGCTTAAATTAAACCCTTATGCTAAATATATGAAAGATATCATCACTAATAAGAGGAAAATACCTGAATCTGAGATTTCCACCATGCTTGCCAACTATACCTTTAAGGGTGGAATACCTAAGAAACTTGGTGATCTCGGAGTACCCACTATACCTTGCTCTATTAAAAGAAATTATATCAAAACTGCTTTATGTGATTTAGGAGCAGGTGGTAGTGTTATGCCTCTTTCCTTGTACCGTAGACTTGAATTAAGTAAGTTGACACCTACTGAGATATCTTTGCAAATGGCTGACAAATCAACTGCTATACCTGTCGGCATTTGTGAGGACGTGCCTGTTGTTGTTATGAATGTTACTATCTTAACAGACTTTGTCATTCTTGATATTCCCGAGGACGACCGTATGTCGATTATCCTTGGTAGACCCTTTTTAAATACTACTGGAGCTGTTATTGATTGCAACAAAGGCAATGTCACCTTTCATGTTAACGGAAATGAGCATACGGTACATTTTCCGAGGAAGCAAATCCAAGTTCATAGCATAAATACTATTGAGAAAATTCCATCAATTATTATTGGAGGTTTTGAATTTCCTCTCCCTACTGTCAAGAAAAAGTATGATATTATTATTGTTGGGGATTTTCATATCCCCGTTGAGGTAACTTAGTGTCACTTTGAAATTTCTCCGGTTCCGTGTTATTCGCAATGAGTTTATTAACAAGACTTGATCAACCTTGTTAGTGGATTCATTTTGATGATCATGAGACGGATGAAACTAGAAGGCACAACCTTCTGTACCCTCTTTTTTACTTTCTGTTATTTAAAATAAATAAAACAAAAATACTATTATCCGTCTGTTTTCTGAATTATCCGTGCAATAAAAAAATATCCCCAAAATAGAAGTACTCCGAATGCCTTGCAAATTTAGTATGATTTTTTATGGAATATTTGAGGATTTTAGGCACTAAAATCACCGCAGGAGGGGCAAGCACCAGGCCACGAGAGTGGAGGGCATGCTCACCCCACCTGGGTGCGCCCCCTGTCTCATGGGTCCCTGGTAGCCCCCCTCCACTTATGCCAGCACCCACACACTCCATCTTCTACCCAAAAAAATCCCCATCCAGCTCAAGCACGAGTTCTAGCTCGTTTTGCTGCGATTTTCGATCTCCTTGCTCAAAGCTCCATTCACAAAACTGCTTTGGGAGATTGTAGCTTGGTATGTGACTCCTCCATTGGTCCAATTAGTTTTTGTTCTAGTGCTTTATTCATTGCAAATCCTTGCTGCCTTAGTGACCCTGTTCTTGAGCTTGCATGTTAAATTTATGAGGTTCCAAGTAATTCTAATGCATGATATAGGCTCTAGGCACTTGTAGGAGTAGTTGCTACCATTCTTGTTAAGTTTTAGTCACTTTTATTTTGAAGTTACTAAAATTTCAGAAATTTTCAGAAATTGTTAAGGAGGCTTTTAAGGGGCTCGTCTAGCCAAGGCTCTCAGGAAAAACAAGCTAAGGAGAAGGAAAAATCCAAGTATAATCTTCCTCGCTTAGCGGAAGTACGGTCGTGTGAATGGCCATGTGATAATTTCTTGAAAGAAGCTGGAATTGATGAAGATTTTTATTCTTTGATCGAGAGTGTGGGCCTCAACGATTTCCTCCTCGACCGAATAGATCAATATCTCTTGCTTACCAATACTTTCGTACAAAATTTTTATTACTATCCTAAGAAGTCACCGCCTTCAGTATCATTTCATTTATATGATGAATTCAGAGAAATGCCTTTACAAGATTTTTGCGCGGTATGTAGGATACCTTTTGAGGGAGAGTTAGAGGAACCCCATCGTGAAGATGTGGATGGCTTTGTTAACACTATAGCTGTAGAGGAGCCAAAGAAAGGTTCCGAGGCAAAAATCTCTAGCATACACTTTCCTGTTTTACGTTACTTTGCTATATTTGCTAGTAGATGCTTAATTGGTCATGGAAATAGTGGAAACTTTAATGTTCCTGATATTATCATTCTTCATCATGCCTTGTATGGAGACAATAGTTTTAGTATGGGTGTCGTCATTGCTAAACGGCTAAGCCTGAATCGTACAAAAGGCCCCATATTTTGAGGTATCTATGCTTCACGTCTTGCTAGACATTTTAGGATACCTATTATGCATTATGAAATGGGGGAGACGATCCTGCCTTCTTACATTTTAGATTACATGAGCATGGTAGCACACAACTTTATCGTCCAGAATGAAGATAAGACGCTCCTGTATAACTTGAGATTTAATAAGAAACACAGTGAAACTATTATTCTGCTTGCACCTTTGTTGTTTGATTTGATTGCAGATAATTTTCTTGTTACACTGGAGGCGGTGTATGCTCATCGAGGCCAAGCATCCACTCCAGAACCTGAACCTGAGCCGGAACCCGCACTGGACCCTTATCGTGCATCATCTTTCCAGTGGGATCCGGAGATGGCCAGCCAGTGGTATCCTGATTATACTTCCCAGTACACCGGGGAGAGTAGCAGTGGTCCTTGGCATTAGACCAACTTAGGCCAAAAGCCTAAGTTTGGGGGAGTACGTATTTCTCACCGACTTTACATTCATGTTCACACACTATATTAGTCGTCGGTGCTCATACTCTTTCATTGTATTATCCATGCTAGTTTAAATTTCTTTTTCTAATTTTCTTCTTGTGTGCTTGATAAACCTTAAGAAAAACCAAAAAAAATTAGTTAGTTTAATTTCCATGCTTGTAGTAGAATTAAAATGAAAACCCAAAAAAAACTTCTCGTTCTTCTTTTTACTTGTTGGGAGCTTTCCCGTGTAACTAGTTTTATTTTATTTTCTTTCCTTTGCGGGTCGAGAAGACCATATTGAAAATGTTTAGTGGCTCTCATATGCATGATTGTTTATTTAATTTAGAGCCCATATTATTTGTCTTCTCTTTTGAGTTGAATGCTTGCAGATTCCAGCTTAGTCCAATGCACGTACACTCTTATTATTAAACACATCGTTGGGTCGTGCAAGTGAAAGACAATAATGACGATATATGATGAACTGATTGGGATGAGAAAAGCTGGTATGAACTCGACCTCTCTTGTTTTTGTAAATATGATGAGTTCATCATTCCTGATTCAGCTTATTATGAAGTAAACATATTTGCAATAACATTTAGAGATTATAGTTGCTTGTGCCATGCTTGATTAGCTATGAGTTATAATGGTTTACCTTGCGTGCCAATATGCTATTAGAATGATTATGATGTGGTATGATGGGATGGTATCCTCCTTTGAATGAATTGAGTGACTCGACTTGGCACATGTTCACGCATGTAGTTGAAACAAATCAACATAGCCTTCATGATATTTATGTTCATGGTGGATTATATCCTACTCATGTTCGTACTCAGTGTGAATTAGTTTTAATGCATGTTTATGACTGTTGTCACTCCCTCAGTTGGTCGCTTCCCAGTCTTTTGCTAGCCTTCACCTATACTAAGCGGGAATACTGCTTGTGCATCCAAACTCCTTAAATCCCAAAGTTATTCCAATGAGTCCACCATACCTTCCTATATGCGGTATTTACCTGCAATTCCAAGTAAATTTGTATGTGCCAAACTCTAAACCTTCAAATGAAATTCTGTTTTGTATGCTCGAGCCGCTCATGTTTCCACTAGGGCTGCCTATATCTTCCATGCTAGGTGGGTTATTCTCAAGAGGAGTGGACTCCGCTCCTCATTCACGAGAAAGGGCTGGTAATCGGGATGCCCAATCCCATGATCCAAAAAGATCACAGCAAATCAACAAAATTAAACAAAACTTCCCCAGTATTGATGTTAGTTGGAGGCACTCGTTGTTTCGAGCAAGCCATGGATTGATGCTTGTTGGTGGTTGGGGGAGTATAAACTTTTACCATTCTGCGTGGGAACTGCCTATAATGCATGTAGTATGGAAGATACATCCATCTCATAGTTGTTGCATTGACAGTGAAAGTATGCCGCCCAAAATGTTATTCGATCTCTATTTTAAAATCGAGCTCTGGCACCGTTACAATCCCTGCTTCCCTCTGCGAAGGGCCTATCTATTTACTTTTATGTTGAGTCATCACCTTCTTATTAGAAAGCACCCGCTGGAGAGCACACTGTCATTTGCATTCATTATTATTGGTTTATATTCGGTATGACTTGACTGGATCTCTTTTACCATGAATTACAATGTTTAGTCAGTCCTTGATCTTTAAAGGTGCTCTGCATTTATGTTTTGCGGTCTCAGAAAGGGCTAGCGAGATACCATTTTGTTATATCATGTTATGATTGTTTTGAGAATGTGTTGTCATCCGAGGTTTATTATTATCAATCGCTAGCTGATTATGCCATTGATATGAGTAATTGTGAGACCTGAGTGTTATTGTGAGTATGGTTAGTTTATAATATTGTTGAGACCTGAATGATAGCTTTGCATGTTTACAACAACAAGAGCAAATAGAGTTTGTAAAAGTTTTTCTTTATCACTTTCAGTTTATCAACTGAATTGCTTGAGGACAAGCAAAGGTTTAAGCTTGGGGGAGTTGATACGTCTCCAACGTATCTACTTTTCCAAACACTTTTGCCCTTGTTTTGGACTCTAACTTGCATGATTTGAATGAAACTAACCGTACTGACGCTGTTTTCAGCAGAATTACCATGATGTTGTTTCATGTGTAGAAAAGAAAAGTTCTCGGAATGACCTGAAAATCCTCGAAGACAAGTTTCAGAAAATATAAAAAATCCTCGCAAAAGATGAAGACCAGGGGGCCCACACCCTATCCACGAGGGTGGGGGCGCCCCCCTGTCTCGTGGGCCCCCTGAGGCTTCGCCGACCTCAACTCCAACTCCATATATTCCGTCTCGCAGAGAAAAAATCAGAGAGAAAGTTTCATCGCATTTTACGATATGGAGCTGCCGCCAAGCCCTAATCTCTCTCGGGAGGGCTGATCTGGAGTCCGGTCGGGGCTCTGAAGAGGGGGATTCGTCGCCGTCGTCATCATCAACCATCCTCCATCACCAATTTCATGATGCTCACTGCTGTGCGTGAGTAATTCCATCATAGGCTTGTTGGACGGTGATGGGTTGGATGAGATTTACCATGTAATCAAGTTAGTTTTGTTAGGGTTTGATCCCTAGTATCCACTATGTTCTGAGATTGATGTTGCTATGACTTTTCTATGCTTAATGCTTGTCACTAGGGCCCGAGTGCCATGATTTCAGATCTGAACCTATTATGTTTTCATGAATATATGTGTGTTCTTGATCCTATCTTGCAAGTCTATGGTCACCTATTATGTGTTATGATCCGACAACCCCGAAGTGACAATAATCGGGATACTTCTCGGTGATGACCGTAGTTTGAGGAGTTCATATATTCACCATGTGTTAATGCTTTGGTCCGGTTCTCTATTAAAAGGAGGCCTTAATATCCCTTAGTTTCCACTAGCACCCCGCTGCCACGGGAGGGTAGGACAAAAGATGTCATGCAAGTTCTTTTCCATAAGCACGTATGACTATATTCGGAATACATGCCTACATTACATTGATGAATTGTAGCTAGTTCTCTGTCACCCTATGTTATAGCTATTACATGAGGAATCGCATCCGACATAATTATCCATCACTGATCCATTGCCTACGAGCTTTTCATATATTTTTCTGCGCTTATTTACTTTACCTTTGCTACTGTTACAATCACTACAAAACACCAAAAATATTGATATTACTATCTTTACCTTTTACCACTGTTACAGTTACTATCATACTACCTTGCTACTAAATACTTTGTTGCAGATACTAAGTTATCCAGGTGTGGTTGAATTGACAACTCAACTGCTAATACTCAAGAATATTCTTTGGCTCCCCTTGTGTCGAATCAATAAATTTGGGCTGAATACTCTACCCTCGAAAGCTGTTGCGATCCCCTACACTTGTGGGCCATCACTTATATAAGAGAACTTTTTGGTTTGTCCTTTGCTATAAAAAGGATTGGGCCACCTTGCTACACTTTGTTACTATTAGTACTTGCTACTTGTTACGAATTACATTGGTACAAAACTATATTTTACCACTACTTTCAGTATTTGCAGAAAATACTTTGTTGAAAACCGCTTATCATTTCCATATGCTCCTCGTTGGGTTTGACACTCTTACTTATCAAAAGGACTATGATTGATCCCCTATACTTGTGGGTCATCACTCGGATGCCCGACGTGTGAACTTTTCAGATACTCCTCGGCGATCCTCAAGATTGGAGATGGGAAGATTTGTTGAACCAGCTTTTGATAACCCACAAGTATAGGGGATCGCAATAGTTTTTGAGGGTAGATTATTCAACCCAAATTTATTGATTCAACACAAGGGGAGCCAAAGAATATTCTCAAGTATTAGCAGTTGAGTTGTCAATTCAACCACACCTGGATAACTTAGTATCTGCAGCAAAGTATTTAGTAGCAAGGTAGTATGATAGTAATGGTAACAGTGGTAAAAGGTAAAGATAGTAATAGCAATATTTTTGGTGTTTTGTAGTGATTGTAACAGTATCAAAGGTAAAGTAAATAAGCAAAGCACAATATATGAAAAGCTCGTAGGCAATGGATCAGTGATGGATAATTTGTTGGGGAACGTAGCAGAAATTCAAAATTTTCCTACGTGTCACCAAGATCTATCTATGGAGAAACCAACAACGAGGGGAAGGAGAGTGCATCTACATACCCTTGTAGATTGCTAAGCGGAAGCGTTCAAGAGAACGGGGTTGAAGGAGTCGTACTGGTCGTGATCCAAATCACCGGAGATCCTAGTGCCGAACGGACGGCACCTCCGCGTTCAACACACGTACAGCCCGGTGACGTCTCCCACGCCTTGATCCAGCAAGGAGAGAGGGAGAGGTTGGGGAAGACTCCATCTAGCAGCAGCACAACGGCGTGGTGGTGGTGGAGGAGCGTGGCAATCCTGCAGGGCTTCGCTAAGCACCACGGGAGAGGAGGAGTACTTGGGAGAGGGGGAGGGCTGCGCCAGAACTTCAGGTAAAGCTCCCATGCGCCTCCCCACTATATATAGGGGTGGAGGGGGCTGGTTCCTTGCCCTCCAAGTCCATTGGGGCGTTGGCAAAGGTGGGAGGAAAGAAATCCCATCATTTCCTTCCCCACCGATTGTTATCCCCCCTTTTTAGGGATCTTGATCTTATCCCTTCGGGATATGATCTTATTCCTTCTAAGGGGGAATCTTGGTGCGCCTTGACCAGGGGTGTGGGGCCTTGCCCCCACTACCCACATTCATGTGGGTCCCCCATGCAGGTGGGCCCCACTCCAGAACCTTCTAGAACCTTCCCGCTACAATACCGAAAATTCCCGAACATTTTTCGGTGGCCAAAGTAGGACTTCCCATATATAAATCTTTACCTCCGGACCATTCTGGAACTCCTCGTGACGTCTGGGATCTCATCCGGGACTCCGAACAACATTCGGCAACCAAATACAAACTTCCTTTATAACCCTAGCATCATCGAACCTTAAGTGTGTAGACCCTACGGGTTCGGGAACCATGCAGACATGACGGAGACGTTCTACGGTCAATAACCAACAGCAGGATCTGGATACCCATGTTGGCTCCCACATGTTCCACGATGATCTCATCGGTTGAACCACGATGTCAAGGACTCAATCAATCCCGTATACAATTCCCTTTGTCTAACGGTATTGTACTTGCCTGAGATTTGATCGTCGGTATACCGATACCTTGTTCAATCTCGTTACCGGCAAGTCTCTTTACTCGTTCCGTAACACATCATCCCGCGATCAACTCTTTGATCACATTGTGCACATTATGATGATGTCCTACCGAGTGGGCCCAGAGATACCTCTCCGTCATACGGAGTGACAAATCCCAGTCTCGATTCGTGCCAACCCAATAGACACTTTCGGAGATACCTGTAGTGCACCTTTATAGCCACCCAGTTACGTTGTGACGTTTGGTACACCCAAAGCATTCCTATGGTATTCGGGAGTTGCACAATCTCATGGTCTAAGGAAAAGATACTTGACATTAGAAAAGCTTTAGCATACGAACTACACGATCTCTGTGCTAGGCTTAGGATTGGGTCTTGTCCATCACATCATTCTCCTAATGATGTGATCCCGTTATCAACGACATCCAATGTCCATGGTCAGGAAACCATAACCATCTATTGATCAACGAGCTAGTCAACTAGAGGCTTACTAGGGACATGGTGTTGTCTATGTACCCACACATGTATCTGAGTTTCCTGTCAATACAATTATAGCATGGATAATAAACGATTATCATGAACAAGGAAATATAATAATAACTAATTTATTATTACCTCTAGGGCATATTTCCAACATAATTATGTTAGATGTGATTCCTCATGCAATAGTTATAACATATGGTGACACAGAACTAGCTCCAGTTCTTCAATGTAATGTAGGCATGTACTCTGAATATAGTCATACGTGCTATGGAAAAGAACTTGCATGCCATATTTTGTCCTACTGTCCCGTGGCAGCGGGGTCCTATTGGAATCTAAGGGATATTAAGGCCTCCTTTTAATAGAGTACCGGACCAAAGCATTAACACTTAGTGAATACATGAACTCCTCAAACTACGGTCATCACCGAGAGTGGTCCCAATTTATTGTCACTCCGGGGTTGTCGGATCATGGTAAAGGCGGCATGTTCAAAAGTTAGGTGTGGCGGAGATGCGCATGTTGAGATGGATGTGTGGCCACACGAGGAAGGATCGAGTCCGGAATGATGATATACTAGATAGAGTTGGGGTAGCACCAATTGAAGAGAAGCTTGTCCAACATCGTCTGAGATGGTTTGGACATATTCAGCGTAGGCCTCCAGAAGCTCCAGTGCATAGCGGACGGCTAAAGCGTGCGGAGAATGTCAAGAGAGGGCGGGGTAGACCGAATTTGATATGGTAGGAGTCCGTTAAGAGAGACCTGAAGGATTGGAGTATCACCAAAGAGCTAGCTATGGACAGGGGTGCGTGGAAGCTTGCTATCCATGTGCCAGAGCAATGAGTTGGTTACGAGATCTTACGGGTTTCACCTCTAGCCTACCCCAATTGGTTTGGGACTAAAGGCTTTGTTGTTGTTGTTGTGGTTGTCGGATCATAACACATAATAGGTGACTATAGACTTGCAAGAAAGGATCAAGAACTCACATATATTCATGAAAACATAATAGGTTCAGATCTGAAATCATGGCACTCGGACCTTAGTGACAAGTATTAAGCATAGAAAAGTCATAGCTACATCAATCTTAGAACATAGTGGATACTAGGGATCAAACCCTAACAAAAATAACTCGATTACATGGTAAATCTCATCCAACCCATCACCGTCCAGCAAGCCTACGATGGAATTACTCACGCATGGCGGTGAGCATCATGAAATTCGTGATGGAGTATGATTCATGATGACGACAGCGACAGATCCCCCTCTCCGGAGCCCCGAACGGACTCCAGATCAGCCATCCCAAGAGAGTTTAGGGCTTGGGGACGGCTTCGTATCGTAAAACGCGATGAATCCTTCTCTTTCATTTTTTTCTCCCCGAACGTGAATATATGGAGTTGGAGTTGAGGTCGGTGGAGCTTCAAGGGGCCCACGAGGCAGGGGGGTGCGCCCTAGGGGGGGCGGGGGGGGGGGGGGGGGCGCCCCTAACCCTTGTGGACAGGGTGTGCGCCCCCTGATGTTGATTCTTTCGCCAATTTTTTTATTAATTCCAAAAGTTGCTCCATGGATTTTCAGGTCTTTCCGAGAACTTTTATTTCTGCACAAAAATAACACCATGGTAGTTCTGCTGAAAACAACGTCAGTCCGGGTTAGTTCCATTCAAATCATGCAAGTTAGAGTCTAAAACAAGGGCAAAAGTGTTTGGAAAAGTAGATACGACGTAGACGTATCAACTCCCCCAAGCTTAAACCTTTGCTTGTCCTCAAGCAATTCAGTTGACAAACTGAAAGTGATAAAGAAAAATTTTTACAAACTCTGTTTGCTCTTGTTGTTGCAAATATGTAAGGCCATCATTAAAGATTTCAGCAAAGATTATGAACTAACCATATTCACAATAACACTTAGGTCTCATGTTTACTCATATCAATGGCATAATCAACTAGCGAGTAATAATAATAAATCTCGGATAACAACACTTTCTCAAAACAATCATAATATAATATAACAAGATGGTATCTCTCTAGGCCTTTGTGAGACCGCAAAATAGAAATGCAGAGCACCTCTGAAGGTCAAGGACTGACTAGACATTGTAATTCATGGTAAAAGAGATCCAGTCATAGTCATACCCAATATAAATTAACAGTAATGTATGCAAATGATAGCGGTGCTCTCAAGTGGGTGCTTTTTAATAAGAGGGTGATGAATCAACATAAAAGTAAATAGATAGGCCCTTCGCAGAGGGAAGCATGAATTTGTAGAGGTGTGAGAGCTCGATTTTGAAATAGAGATAAATAATATTTTGAGCGGTATACTTTGATTATCAACATAACAACTGAGAGATCTCGATATCTTCCATGCTACACACATTATAGGCGGTTCCCAAACAGAATGGTAAAGTTTATACTCCCCCACCGCCAACAAGCATCAATCCATGGCTTGCCCGAAACAATGGGTGCCTCCATCTAACAACAATCCTGGGGGAGTTTTGTTTGCAATTATTTTGATTTGATTTGAGCATGGGACTGGGCATCCCGGTTACCAGCCATTTTCTCGTGAATGAGGAGCTGATGAGTCCACTCCTCTTGAGAATAACCCGCCTAGCATGGAAGTTACAGACAGCCCTAGTTGATACATGAGCTGTTCGAGCATACAAAACAGAATTTCATTTGAAGGTTTGGAGATTGGCACATACAAATTTACTTGGAAAGGCAGGTAGATACCGCATATAGGAAGGTATGGTGGACACATAAGGAATAACTTTGGGGTTTATGGATTTTGGATGCACAAACAGTATTCCCGCTTAGAGGCTAGAAAGAGACTGGGAAGCGACCAACTAGAGAGTGACAACAGTCATCACTACAAAAAAAGACACATCCGTGACATTTTGGGCCGAACGAAAAAAATATGTCATACTTATGACACTTCTATGACGATAATTGTGACAAAACCCGATATCATCGTAGATGTGGTGGGCTCCTACTTCTATGACAAAAAAAATCATGACAGAAAATGGGCTTTTTGTCCTGGGTGGGCCGGAGACGGAGCTGCATAATATTCTTTGGGTCGTCCATGATGGAAAAACCATGGTAGAAGCAAGGGCGAGAAAGTTTTTGGCGAGTTCCCGGTTACGGTGGGTGGTTGGGGGCCAAGTGATGTGCGTTTCCCTCATACGCGTACGCACGTGTGTGCGAGGCATTGGGCTCTAACTGAACCCGAGCGATTGCACTATGCGCTACGCGTTACTGAACCTGAGCGATCATCGATGGCTGTTAATTGAACCCGATCGAGCGATTCCTTCGCTACTGCTGCTAATTGAAGCCGATCGATGCTGCCTCTGGATGAACAGTGAGTGTTGTGCCGGGGGGGGGGGTTGGATGAATAGTGAGTGGTGGGGGTGAATGAACAGGACCCCGTGGTGTTGCCTCTGGATGAACAGGACCCCGATCGACCGAGCTGGTTGGGGCTGGATGAACAAGACCCCCTGGAGGGCTGGATGAACAGGACAACCTCCGTGGACGGCTGGATGAATAGTATATGGTGGAGGGGTGGATGAATAGTAGCCCGTGGAGGGGTGGTTGTATAGGAGCCCGTGGAAAGGGGTGGTTGAACAGTAGCCGGTGGAGTAGCACGTGGTGGAGGCTGGATGAACAGGAGCCTGTGGATGAACAGTCACAGGTGGAGGCTGGAGGAGGTCGACGATGGATGAACAGTAGCCCGTGGAGGCTGGAGGAGGTCGACGTTGGAGATGAACAGTATCCCGTGGAGTCCCGTTTTGCGGTACACCACACCCCTCCCGATGAACAGGACTCCCGTTTTGACCGTAGCGCTCCAACACAAGTCCGTTTCCTCTGTTTTGCGGTACGCCACACCCTCCCGATCAACAGGACCCCGTTTTGACTGTAGGAGGTCCAACACAAGTACGTTTCCTCCGTTTTGCGGTACGCCAGACCCCTCCCCATGAACAGGATCCCGTTTCGAACGTGGTCGGTCGAACACAAGGCCATTTCCTCCGTTCTGCGGTACGCCAGGCCTCGTTTCCATCGCATGTTCCGTCCAAGCCCTCCTAATGAACACGACAACACATTCCGTTCTGACCCATCCGGTTGGCTCCCCATGAACACGACGATGACAATGTTTCTCTATTCCGACCCAACCATGTACACGAGCCCTGGCAGTACGTATGCGCGAGTAGGCGTTCGAGACCCCGCCCGTATGTACGTACGTGGCCGTATTTACTTTCTTGCATCCTGGCCGCTGTACGTACGTGTACATTCTACGTGCGCACCTCTACTATGACACGTGCGCGCCTCTACTACAACACGTTTGCGCCTCTACATCGACCAATATGTACGTACACGTTCACGACCAGAATGACAATGCTACGTATGCTTCGACCAGGTGGGTCCCGACTGTTAGGCACTTACTTGCGTGAGAAGATGTAGCTGGTGGGTCCCAGCAGTCAGGGGGCAATCCTTTTTTTTGCCTGGACGCACTTCCTTGCGTGCGAAGATGTAGCTGGTGGGTCCCAGCAGTCAGGAGGCAAATTAGTTTTTTGCCCGTAATATGGGCCTTGCTTGCGAAGATGTTGCTGGTAGGTCCCAGTAGTCAGGGGGGAAACAATTTTTTTGCGAAATACGGTGGTTTGTCCAGTGGGTCCCTGTTGTCAAGTGGAGGAATCATTATTTTCCGCGTAATAAGGAGGCACTTCCTTGCTGTGGCCGTGGACCCAACTGTCAGCCTCTCTATCGGGGGTTGGGTGTGACATTTGGCAAAGGATGGCTTATCATGGTGGGAGCGAGTAGAACATCGCCGGTGCCTGGAAGCGGGATGAGGCGTAGACACGAATGCCGGTGCATTTTACCTAGGTTCGGGGATCTCCTAGGAGATAACACCCCTAGTCCTGCTCTGCGGGGTCTCCACATGATCACTAAGGCACTAGTGAGTACAAAGGTTCTCCTCGAGCTATATGCTAGAGGTAGAAGAAGGCAAGGCTTGCTCCCTTCTCCCCTCTATGTATGAGTCTAGTTCTAACAGGTTGGGAACCCTTTGCATGGGTGCCCTGGGGGGTTTATATAGGCCTACCCCCAGGGGTACAATGGTAATCTAGCTGGGTGTAGGACCCATCTGTCAGTGTCTCTGGTCGCCGGCTTCTCCGCCGGCTGCTGGGGCCTGCCGCCTGGTGGGCCGCGCCGACTGGTCTGGTACGAAGCCGACAGGCCGCCTCCGCCACTCGCGGGTCTGGTTGGCGGCTGATTACTGTATCTGCAATGCTATTGACACATGCTTGGTCGGGGAGGGGCGTGGCTACAGTCCCGCCATCTGGTGGGAGAACACTGTAGCCTCATCGTGTCTCGTCTGGTTAATGGCGCACGGGCCTCGAGGGAGGAGCTGGCTACCTGCTAGAAGCCGGACCCCCTTGGGTCCGACTGGTCAGGTCATGCCGCCTTCTAGGCTCTCGCTTCCTGGTAGGGCCCGCCGCCTGCAAGCCGTACCGACAGGACGTCGTGGGAACAGGTCTTGCCTAACAGGAGTGACGTCAAGGGTGGAGTGGCAACAGTGTTGCGTCGTGCGGAGATCTCTGCCTGTACGGGGAACTGTGGCCACGCCAAGCCCTGGATATGGGGGTGACGGGCTACACTGTAGCCTCACCCTGTCTTGTCTTCTTAATGGGGGGCACAGATTCTGAGGGTGTCGTGGGCTGCCTGCTAGGAGCCGACCTCTCTGGAGGCCGCCTGCTAGAAGTCGGCCCGTCTTGGTGCTGTCTTCTGGTACTTGGCCATCTTCTGGCAGCCGGCCGTTTGAGCCAGTCGGCCTCCAGAAGGCGGTGCTTCATTCTGGATGTTCATGGGGCGTCACCGGCCCAATGTCTTGGAAGGTTCGGGGACTCGGGTTAGGCTACCTGCGGCCCATTACTCCAACAGTAGTCCCCGAAGCTGGTGAGGCGTCGCAGTTGAAAAGTTGAGAAGCCTCAGCAGTTTCCTTCTTCGCCGTACTCTTGCTAAATGCTTGGTCCACCTCCTGGCATGCCGGCTGCCGGGAGCCGACATGACCAGGCGGGCTCTTCTGTTAATTTCGAAACGCCATGGCGGGACCAGGTGGTGTGCCGGCTAAGCCTCTAGGCCTGCCACCCGCTGCAAGTATGCCACGCGGCGCCTGCTAGACGGGCCAGCCTGCCAACCCATGCTCACGATGGCACGTGACAGCGGACCGGGCCCGCCACCACCGGGCCTCGGCGCGCGGGCGGATCCACTGCGGTCAAGGCGAGCGGTTGCGATTCCGAGGGGAGTTACTGCGCAGTAACTTTGCGAAATAAACGGGGGGTCATGGGGTTGTGGGCGCAGTTAATCCCACGATCCCACGCCCCGTCCCCTCGGCTTCGTAGCCCGAGGGCCATAAGTAGGGGGAGAAGGGGGAGCAGCGGAGCACGTGAGCCCTCCCCTCCCTTCGCCATTTTCACCTTCTTCCTTCCCTGCTGCTGTCGCATCTCCGTGCTCCGTCGAGGCGCCTTCGCAGCTCGCCGCCGCCAGGCTCCTTCGCCCCAAGCTTATCGCTCGATCCCGCTTGGAATCCATGGCACACGAGAAGGAAGGGGACTGGGATAGCTCGGTGGTGATCTACGACCACCTCGCCTTCCTCCGGGCCACACGTTGATTTCCTAGTGCAAGCTTCGTCAAGGTGCACATGCCGCCGGAGAAGGAAATCTCGCCGGCGCCGCAAGGAAACAAGTGGGTTGTCTTCTGCTCGCACTTCCTCCGCGGCTTTGGCCTACTGGCGAGCGGATTCTTCCGCTCCTTCATGGAGTTCTATCATCTTCAGCCGCATCACCTGACGCCCAACACCGTGACGCTGCTGTCCGCCTTTGTCACGGCATGCGAGGGCTATCTCGGCATCCTCCCCACCATCGAGCTGTGAGGAGCCTTCTTCTACACCTAGCTGGGCACCTCCGCTAAGGAGAAGGCGGCCCAGTGCGGTGCCTTCGTCGCGGTATGCCGGCCATCGGTGAAGAGCGCCTTCCCCGTCATCAAGTTGTCACAGTCGGTGAAACCGTGGCAGAATCACATTTCTACATGCAGAATATCGACCCGGCAATCGACTTCATTAACTTGCCGCCCTACGAAGCCGGCCCTCCGGCTGAACCTCAGGCCAACTGGGGCTACAAGCCGAAGCCCGTGTCGGCCGACACACCGCCGCCATCAACTGGCTCCGAGTGCTGACGGAGGCGGAGGGCCTCGTGGCATTCGACTTGCTGGTCGCCTTTGTCGAGCACCGGGTTCTTCCGCTCCAAGGCCGGCCTCATCTGATCTGTCGGATGAGCGGGCACGGCGACCCGAGCCGGATGTGCACAAGGGACATGCCGACTGCCGAGGTGGCCCGAATGGTGAATGCAATCGCCGACCTCAAACTGTCGGAGGGGTCTTGGCGGTTTAGCAAGCGGCCATACTCCCGCGCCAACCCGCCGCCTTCTGTAAGTTCTTCAGCTCTTTCTTTTTAGTACTTGCCTTGGTCTTGATCTTGGTCTTGAGCAGTCGATCTTTTGGATGTAGATCTACATGTCTCCGACGACGGCTGCTATCGTGGGGCCGGGTGGAAACTACCAGCCGGACTGGGAGGTAAGCGACGTGGACGACCCTGACTTGGGGGCGGCCGCCTTGGAGGACGACGCTGTAGGCGGTGGTGACGGAGTAGGAGGCTCCGAAGAAGGGGGCGGCATCGAGACTTGGCCCGACGATGACTACGAGAAAGACGAGCCGTGCCCCGTGTGAGATGCCGGCAATGTGGGCGCGGGCCCCTCCGCCGAGCCGATTGCTCGAGGCAGCACGCGTAGGCGAAAGCAAGGCGCCGTCTTGTTTGGCAGTGCGCCGAAGAAGGCCAAGAACCTAGCCGCTGCGACCAGGCGGAAGGAGGCTGTAGCGAAGGTGGCCAAGTTTCAGAAGCTCCCAAAGGTGCCTCCCATGGTGTCGGCATAAGTATCTTTTCTTGTGCGTTTCCTTTCTTGCTGATTCTGTCTAAGCTTCCTTGCTTTATTTTTCTTGACTTAGGGCCGCGTGATATGTCTCCAACGTATCTATAATTTATGAAGCATTCATGCTATTTTATTATCTATTTTGAATGATTACGGGCTTTATTATACACTTTTATATTACTTTTGGGAGTAACCTACTAACCGGAGGCCCAGCCCATATTGCTGTTTTCTTGCCTATTTCAATGTTTCAAAGAAAAGGAATATCAAATGGAGTCCAAACGGAATGAAACCTTCGGGAACGTGATTTTTGGAACAAATATGATCTAGGAGACTTGGAGTCCATGTCTGAGAAGCTTCGAGGAGGCCAGGAGAGAGGAGGGCGCCCCCCCTACTGGGCGCGCCCCTGTCTCCTGGGCCCCTCAAGCACCCCCCGACCGACTTCTTTCACCTATATAATCCCATATACCCTAAAACATCGACGGAGAAGATAGATCGGGAGTTCCGTTGCCGCAAGCCTTTGTAGTCACCAAAAACCTCTCGGGAGCCTGTTCCGGCACCCTGCCAGAGGGGGAACCCATCACCGGTGGCCATCTTCATCATCCCAGCGCTCTCCATGACAAGGAGGGAGAAGTTCACCCTCGGGGCTGAGGGTATGTACTAGTAGCTATGTGTTTGATCTCTCTCTCTCTCTCTCTCTCTCTCTCTCTCTCTCTCGTGTTTACTCTCGTGTTCCCTCTATGGCACAATCTTAATGTATCGCGAGCTTTGCTATTATAGTTGGATCTTATGATGTTTCTCTCCCTCTACTCTCTTGTAATGGATTGAGTTTTCCCTTTGAAGTTATCTTATCGGATTGAGTCTTTAATGATTTGAGAACACTTGATGCATGTCTTGTGTGGGATACCCGTGGTGACAATGGGGTATTCTATTGATCCACTTGATGTATGTTTTGGTGATCAACTTGCGGGTTCCGCCCATGAACCTATGCATAAGGGTTGGCACACGTTTTCGTCTTGACTCTCTATTAGAAACTTTGGGGCACTCTTTGAAGTACTTTGTGTTGGTTGAATAGATGAATCTGCGATTGTGTGATGCATATCGTATAATCATGCCCATGGATACTTGAGGTGACAATGGAGTATTTAGGTGACATTAGGGTTTTGGTTGATTTGTGTCTTAAGGTGTTATTCTAGTACGAACTCTTGAATAGATTGATCCGAAAGAATAACTTTGAGGTGGTTTCGTACCCTACCATAATCTCTTCGTTTGTTCTCCGCTATTAGTGGCTTTGGAGTGACTCTCTGTTGCATGTTGAGGGATTTTTATATGATCTATCTATGTTATTATTGTTGAGAGAACTTGCACTAGTTAAAGTATGAACCTTAGGCCTAGTTTCCTACCATTGCAATACCGTTTACGCTCACTTTTATCACTTGTTACCTTGCTGTTTTTATAATTTCAGATTACAAATACCTTTATCTACTATCCATATTGCACTTGTATCACCATCTCTTCGACGAACTAGTGCACCTATACAATTTACTATTGTATTGGGTGTGTTGGGGACACAAGAGACTCTTTGTTATTTGGTTGCAGGGTTGCTTGAGAGAGACCATCTTCATCCTACGCCTCCCACAGATTGATAAACCTTAGGTCATCCACTTGAGGGAAATTTGCTACTATCCTACAAACCTGTGCACTTGCAGGCCCAACAACGTCTACAAGAAGAAGGTTGTGTAGTAGACATCACCCCGCTCTCCCTTGAGAAGTCGACCATCGCCTATGTCATTAGGTCGGCGGAGAGCTCCACCACCACCCGGCGAATCGATCCGGCCACCGACCTTCGGGAGGCGCATGAGTGAAACGCGCGGGAGGCACACGAGGCGGAGGCATCGGTAGAAGGCGGAGGCCGCCGCGCTGAAGAAGCTGGCGGAGGCTGAGGCTGATGCCGCAGCGAAGAAGCAGCTTGAAGAAAGCGCGCGCCGCCAGGAGCCGCTATTTGTTGTTCCCTTGAACACCACACCGCCTCCGCCAGAGTTCACGGCGCCGACTGGGGGAGCCGGCGACGAGCACCCGACCATGGAGAGGGAAGGCGGCGATGCCGTCATGCCAAACGTGGTCGTTCCTCCACCACCACCATCTGGAGGGGCGCAACATAAGCAGCCGGCCGCCCCACCGGCGCCACCAGCTGGAAACGAGGTGGTGACGGGCCCGACTCCTGAGGCCCACACACCCACGCGTCATCGCCTTGCGAAGGCGGTCTCAGCGCCACGACCGCTGGAAACTGGCGCCGCGAGCTCGTCAGTCCCGGACACTGAGGCGACCAGCGTTGCGCCCATCGGCTGGGTGCGTTGAGGCGGGACGGGAACCTTAAACTAGGCGACCCTTGACGTCCAGGCCAAACTCCGAGCCGAGGCTGACGCTCTCAAGCGGTGCAACGAGGTGTTCTTGGATTCGCGAGCGGCCATTCGGGTGTGCTTCTTGCTTCTTCGTCTTTGGTCCTTGTATTTCTCAGTGGGGGCGCGCCAGCGCACCCACTAGTTGTAGTCCCCGAGTTTCGGGCCGGCTGCCAAGCATGCGGCTCGGAACTTTAGTTTGCAAGCTCCGAGTGCTAACTTCATCTGATATCCTTGTTGCAGGATTCCCATAACCTTTGCGCAGCCACCTTCAACTCCAGCGTCGCAGACCGCCAACTTGTCAGAAAGCCGGAGTAAGTCTTCATTTTCTTTCTCTACGAGGGTGCGCTGGCGCACCCGCGGGCTGTAGTCCCCGAGATTCGGGCCGACTGCTGTGCTATCGGGCGGGATCTCCCCGGCAACTGCACTTCTTCTTTGCTAACCGTTAGTAACTTCTTTCTCTGCGGGGGCACAATAGCGCACCCGCGAGCTGTAGTCCCCGAGATTTGGGCCGACTACTGAGCAGTCGGGCTGGATCTCCCCGGCAACTGCACTTCTTCTTTGTTGATTGTTGACGTCTTTTTCTTCTTCTACTTTTGCAGAGGCCTACACCGTCCTGCAGCAGCAGCTGGGCGAAGCCAACACAACGCTGCGTGCCAAGGAGGCAGAGTGCAGCAAGCTGGCCGAGGAGCGTGACCAGCAGGCCACGCAACTGGCGGAGCTGGCGGAACTTCTCCAGAAGGCTCAGAAGGAGGCAGAGGTGAAAGAGTCCAATCTCCTCGCTGAGTTTGAGACCGAATGCTCCGCCTGGGACGACAAAGAGACGCTGCTAACTGCCGCCCTCGGTAGTATTGAAGACATGGTTGATGGTAATCTTCTTATTTTTTGTTTCTTTGAGCTGCTGGCTTCTGATCGGGCTGACTCCTCGCTTCTGACTTCTGGCTTCTTTGCTCTCTGCCCGAGCAGACTTCTTCCCTGGCCACTCTGGTGCCGCCAACCAGGCCATTGAGGCTTATTGCGAGGAACAGAGGGCGGACAGTGTGCAGATTGCTGTCGATGCCCCCCGGACCCTTAGCGAGCAACTTCTCAGCATCCAGGCCCGCCTTCGGCCGGCTCATCGGATGCTGCGTCGTCTTCAGCATGTCGGAGCCCATGCGATCTCCGTCCTATGGCCAGACTTGCTGGGTCCGCGCACTCCTAGCCGGACCGCCGACTGGCTGGAGGTGGTGGTCGCCCGTCTAGATGCTTGGAAGGGTTCCTCGGCCCGGGCTGGGCCTTGGAATTCGTCAAGGTGTCGTACCCTGGGCTAAATCTATCCCAGTTGACCACATTTCGGCAGGAGGCTTAGGAGGAGCTGGTGGCAGTGGAGGGTGATCTTGTCAAACGGGCGGTGGCGATCGCCGAGTACACCAACACCAGCATCTTCATCCCGGAGCTGGCTGAGAATGGTGCCGAGGCGCCACCGGAGTGGTTCGGGCTGAACCCGGAGGATGGCGAGGACTCGGCCGAGGTGATCGACTCCAGCGATGAGGGAGAGGATGAGGAGGACGAGGAAAGCGGAGAAGATGTGCCAGGGGTCGGAGTGGACGACCAGCCTCAGCTTGACCGCGCCTTGAACAATGAGCCATGCTCGAGCGCGCCGACTGCTGCTGGAGGCGACCAAGCGGGGACTGACCAGCTGTCCACTCCACCAACTGGCACCACCGACTCCGCCATCCAGCCGTACCCCTCTGTTGCTCCCTAGGCCATCGACTTTTATTTTTCCTGCTTATCATTCTTGACAAACTTAGTTAAATTTGCATAATTCCATCCGCAGGGTGTATTTCAAACTCTGTTGAATGCTGGCCAATGGGCCTTTTGACATGTAAATATTCTTCGACACAAGTTGTGTTCTTTGCCAAGTTCTAACTTTTCTTGCTTTCCGCTCCTTGGCTTTTTTCCATTGCCGCCATCCCTTTGATGCCCTCTTGCCAGCCAAACAACCACTCTGCAGACTGCGGCTGAGTCAAGTACTTAGCTGCTTTCGGGAGGGCAAGTACTTAGCCGACTGGAGTGTTGGCAAGGTAAGTAGAAGCCGGCCGGCCAGCTGCTCAGCAGCCAGTCGATGAGGCGGGATGCCGGCCTAGACTACGTGCGCACTTTGTTTCCTTAGCCATTTTTCGTGTGGACATCGTTTCTGCAACCCCTGCCCGCCGGATAGTCGCTCTACGAGCTGTCTTCTGGCAGGAGAAGGTTTAGGTGCCAACACACTACTTGTCCGACTGCAGGAAGCGGCACATAGTAGAAGGCGGCGAGCCCCCGGGCCGACTAGTCGAACCCAGTGCCAGGCGGAATAATAAAATAACAAATTCATAGGCATAATACTTATCATATAGATAAAAGAGGGTAGTCCCCGAGCTCTTCTCGGGGGACCCGGAGTCTTCGTACTTAATACAAAAGGTAGCATGCTACATAATGTATTAACTGTAAAATCTTCAGAGGAGGTTTGTATTCCACGGCCTCTCTGTCTCCTTGCCGGAATAGTCTCTCTTGCATGCTCTAGGCTTCTGAGCGTCGATCAGGTAGTAGGAATCGTTACCCAAAACTTTGCTGATAATGAAAGGGCCTTCCCAAGGTGCCGAGAGCTTGTGCTGGCCGGCTGTTCGCTGTATCAGCCGGAGCACAAGGTCTCCCTCTTGGAAGGATCTTGGCTTGACCTTCCGATTGTAGTATCGATGTAGACTCTGCTGGTAGATGGTGGACCGGCTGAGCGCCAACAGCCGGCTTTCTTCCAGTAGATAAACATCGTCTTCTCGTGCTTCTTTTGCCTCCTCTTCGGTGTACATTGTGACTCGAGGGGAGTCAAATTCTATGTCCGTCGGGATGATGGCTTCGGCACCGTAGACGAGGAAGAAAGGTGTGAAGCCGGTTGACTTGTTCGGAGTTGTGTGCAGGCTCCAGAGGACAATCGGCAGCTCATCGAGCCAGCAGCCGGCTGAAAGCTCTAGAGGCTCGACCAGTCGGGGCTTGATGCCAAACAAAATAAGGCCGTTTGCTCGCTCCACTTGGCCGTTTGACTACGGATGGACAACGAACACTAAGTCCAGTCGGATGCCCTGCGTCGCGTAGAAACGAGCCAAAGCACCTTTGGCAAAGTTTGTGTCGTTGTCGGTGATGATGCTGTGTGGTATGCCATTCCGAATGGTGATGTCCGCGACGAAAGTCACAGCAGTCAGGCTGTTCAACTTCTTGATTGGCTTTGCTTCTATCCACTTGGTGAATTTGTCCATGGTGACAAGCAGATGAGTCATGCGGCCGCGGGCTGTCTTGAAAGGTCCCACCATGTCCAGCCCCCAGACGGCAAAGGGCCAGGCAATGGGAATGGTCTTGAGTGCAGAAGCCGGCAGATGTGGCTTGGAACGGAACTTCTGGCACCCTTTACATTTCTGAACCAAGTCTTTGGCATCTTCTAAGGTAGTCGGCCAGAAAAAACCATGGCGGAAAGCTTTGGCAACAAGTGATCTTGAAGCCGCGTGGTGACCACACTCGCCTTGGTGGATATCTTTGAGGATTGCTTGGCCTTTGTCTCGCTCTACGCAGCGCTGGTACACACCAGTGACACTGCGCCTCACTAGTTCTCTGTTGATAATGGTGTATGCT
Organism: Triticum aestivum; assembly: GCF_018294505.1. Taxonomy (NCBI): domain Eukaryota; kingdom Viridiplantae; phylum Streptophyta; class Magnoliopsida; order Poales; family Poaceae; genus Triticum; species Triticum aestivum. Next base: position 718,379,590 of record NC_057801.1, read on the forward strand.
GCTGCCTAATGTTGCACTTTTCGGGCCGAGATCTCATCAGTTGGCAGCTTTTTATTCACCAGGAAGTTGAGGATGGGCTGAGCCCATGAAGGTGCTGCTATTTCTTCGACTGCCACAACTGCAATTTGCATGATGGTGGTTGGGCCAGGAGGGGGCGGGTTGGAGTCGCCTGCTGCTTGCCGAGTCGGAGAAGTCCTCGGGCCGACTGCTGCAGTCCCCGGGCCGGGTGCGACTACTGCAGTCCCCGAGCCGCCTACCGAAGTCCCCGCGCCGGCTGCGGGAGTCCTCAAGTCGGATCCGACTGCATCAGGAGGAGCCGGCACAAAGATGGAGTCTGATTCTGGCGACGGCTTGACAGATGGTTTGAGGAGGCGTTGCAGGGCGACGCCGGCTGGTATCACTTGCCGGGTGGAGCCGATCCGTGCCAAGGCATCTGCTTGATCATTGTTATTTCTTGGCACATGGAGGAACTCGCACCCTTCGAAGTATCCACTCAGTTGTTGTATGAGGAAGCGGTAGCTTGCCATATTTGCATCCTTGGCGTCCCAGTCGCCCGATGACTGCTGGACCACCAAGTCAGAATCACCATAGCACAGGATCCGGCGAATGCCGAGTTCCTTGGCAAGCCGGAGCCCGTGTATAAGTGCTTCATATCTAGTTACGTTGTTGGAGGCGGCAAAGTGAATTTGCGGCACATATCTGAGCTTGTCACCTTTGGGAGAGGTGAGGACGACGCCGACTCCCAAACCAGTGCCCATCTGGGAACCATTGAAATGCATCTGCCAATGGGTGGAGTCTAGCACTGGCGGCAGGTACTGGGTCTCGGCCCAGTCGACGAGGAAGTCGTACAGCGCTTGCGACTTGATAGCGGTGCGAGGCTAGTAGTAGACGGTGTAGGGGGCCAAACCTATGGTCCATTTGGCAACTCGGCCCGAAGCATCTCGGCTTCCAATGATCTCGGCAAGCGGAGCAGTGCAGACAACAGTGAGTGGGTGCTCCTAAAAGTATGGCTTCAGCTTCTTGACGGCAAAATGCACGCTGTAGCACATCTTCTGATAATGGGGGTAGTTCTTCTTGGAGGCGGACAACACTTCACTCAGGTAATACACCGGCCTCTAGACTGGTAGTGCTGTGCCTTCTTCCTTGTGCTCGACAACTATGTCTGTGCTGACCACCCGACTGGTAGCGGTGATGTAGAGAAGCATGGGATCCTCAGTAGTCGGAGCCGCCAGGACATGCAGAGTGGTCAACATCTTCTTGAGCTGGAGAAAAGCTTCGTCCGCCTTGTCGTTCCACTCGAAAATAGTGGTCCTCTTCATGAGCTGGTACAGGGTAAGAGCCTTCTCTCCCAATCGACTGATGAAACGGCTGATGGATGCCAAGCAGCCAGTGAATTTTTGCACGTCCAATAGTCGGGTGGGCACCTCCATATTCTTGATGGCCTTGATCTTCACAGGGTTGCACTCTATGTCACACTCTAAGACCAAGAAGCCGAGAATCTGGCCGACTGGTACTCCAAAGACGCATTTCTTAGGGTTGATCTTGATTTGAAATCGGCGCAAGTTTTCAAAGGTTTCCTTCAGGTCTTCTAGCAACGTGCCACGCTTCTCCGTCTTGACCACCACGTCATCCACATAGACATGGGCGTTTCTGCCAAGTTGCTTGAGGAGACATTTCTGCATGCAACGCTGAAACGTGGCGCTGGCATTCCTCAAGCCAAACTTCATGGTCAGGTAGTAGAAGGCTCCCAATGGTGTGATGAAGGCGGTCTTCAGCCTGTCGGCTGGGTTCAACTTGATCTGGTGATACCCTGAGTATGCATCCATAAAACTCAACAGCTCGCATTCGGCTGTGGAGTCTATCACTTGGTCAATTCTTGGCAAAGCCAAGGGATCTTTGGTGCAAGCTTTGTTGAGACTGGTATAATCAATGCACATTCGCCACTGCTTGTTCTTCTTTAGCACGAGGACTGGGTTGGCTAACCATTCTGGGAAGAACACTTCCATGATGAAGCCGGTAGCTAGAAGCCGGGATATCTCTTCTCCAACGACTCTTCTCTTCTCTTCTGACAGGCGGCACAAGGGCTGCCTGACCGGCTTGGTATCAGGTTGGACATGTAGCTTGTGCTTGGCGAAATCCGTCAGAACACCCGACATGTCCTTGGGAGACCATGCAAAGATGTCCCGATTCTCACGGAGGAAATCGACGAGCTCACTTTCCTATTTGTTGTCAAGGTTTGCACCTATGACACCATGCCTCTCCGGGTGCTCCGGGTCCAAGGGTATCTTCTTTGTTTCCTTCGCCGGTTTGAACAAGCCCTCAGCTTCCGACTCCTTGGGATTTGGTGACATTTCCAGCTGCTTGCCTGCCATCGCCACAACCCGGTCAAGGAGCCGCTTTTCTGCTGCAATCACGTGGCACTCGGCTAGCAGGCTGCTGTCTACCGCACAGGCATATGACTTCTTGTAGTCTCCGAGTACGGTTAAGATTCCCTTGGTACTTGGCATCTTCATCTTGAGGTAAGCATAGTGGGGGACCGCCATGAACTTGGGCAGAGCAGGCCGGCCAAGTAGCGCATGATAGGGGCTCTCAAGTCCCACCACCTCAAACCAGACTCGCTCTTGGCGAAAGTGATCTTTGTCTCCGAAGAGAATGTCAATCTGGGTCTTGCCGATTGGTGAGCAGGAAAGGCCAGGGACTATGCCATGGAACACAGTCCGGCTAGGTTGAAGCTCCTTCTGCTTGATTCCCAACTTCTCAATAGTGTCACGGTATAGGATATTGATGTTGTTGCCGCCATCTATCAGGACTCAGGAGAAACGAGCAGCCCGCCTCTCTGTTGTGAAGGTGGCGTCTGAGACCAAGGCATAAGAACCAAGAGAGAGCATCACCTCTGGGTGGTCAGCTCTGCTCCAACTGATAGGCTTCTCAAACCAATGCATGAACTCTGGGGTCTCTGATGCTACTGCACGTACTTCTTGCCGCCGTTGCCGTTTGCTGCGCTTATCATCGGCCATGCTGGTGAACACGACATAGGCTCCATGCTCCTCGAGATACTCATTTTGTATGGTTCCGACTGGCCGAGCCGCCGGCTGCTGGGGTGGAGGAGGCGGCGGGCCGTCAAGTGGAGGAGGCAGGAGTGCATCACCCTTGGCGATTCTTGTGAGCCAATGGCATTTCCGAGTGGTGTGGTTGGATGGCTTCGCGCCGCCATGGAACTTGCAGGGTGCACCGAGAGTCTGATCATACGAGAAGGCGGGTAACCAGTTGGGCTTGCCGCCCTTCTGACGCTTGGGTGGAGGCTGCCCTTTCGGCTGTTGGTCTTCTATAGTCACTACCTGTCGGCTTGTGGAAGCCGGCTGCATGGGCTTGCGCTTGTTGTCATTCTGTTGCTGACGCCGACTGGCGTTGCCAGGCGGAGTCCGAGGAGGTTGAGGAGCCACTTTGCCGGATGCGTCGACTTGGATCTCGGCCTTCATGGAGGAGTCGGCTATGGCGTACTTGTCTGCTATGATCAGCAGTTCATCAAGGGTCGCCGGCTCATCGCAGAGAAGTCAATGCTTGAGGAGGGTGCCTTCTTGGCACACGGCAGTGAAGTATTCGATGGCCTGCACCTTGTGCACGCCCTCGCAAGAGTTGCGCAGCTTGGCCCAACGCGTGACGTAGTCGCGAGTTGATTCACTGGGGCCTTGGATGCACAAGGAGAGCTGGCGGGACTTGGGAGGCCGCTTGTATGTGCTGGTGAAGTTGCGGATGAAGGCTTCGGTGAAATCGACCCAGCTGTTGATGTTGTGGGGCTTCAGGCTGTTCAGCCATGTCCGGGCTGTGCCCTGGAGCATGACGGGATGTACTTCACAGCAACATGCTTGTTGCCGTTCGCTATGCTGACGGCCGTGGAGTAGTCGACCAGCCAGTCTTCCGGCTTCACGGAGCCAGTGTACTTGGGCGTATCTCTTGGAAGCATGAACCCATTAGGGAAGGGCTCATCTCGGATTCTAGGGCCAAAACAGGGCGGACCCAATGTGTCTTCTTCTTCTAGCGCCAGGGATCGATTAAGGTGGTCGATCCGGTGGCGGGCGTTGTTCTCTCCGGCTCCTTCCCAGCGGCCAAGGCGGTCGTCGAGTGTCGGGTGGTTAACAGGCCACTACTAGAAAAAGGCTTATCCCGAGTATCTCTACTAGTGGCACACCATGATGGTGGTGCGCCATTGCTATGTTTGTACTAATGGCGCACAACATGAGTAGTGCGTATTTTTTTCGGTCCATCCCCCCCACCAGACATAGCAATGGCGCACCACACCTAGGTGCGCCACTGCTATGCTACATAGTAGTGGCGCACCTAGGTGTGGTGCGCCATTGCTATGTCTCTCACACACAAACACCCCCCCCATCCGCGGATCGCCTTTTAGGTTTTTAAAAAAATAAAAGAAAATGATAAAAGATTCAAAGAAATTCAAAAAAATAGATGCCCATGTGTTATGTGTTCTAGTTGTTAGGAAAATTAACAAACATGAATTTTGATTATTTTTTGCAAAAGGTTGTCGTGTTTCGGTAAAATGGCCGTAACTTTTGCATACGACCTCCGATGAAAAAGTTTTTTATATGAAAAATCATCTACTCGAAAAGTTACATCCGAATTCAACCGAGGGAACCTAGTTGAAGATTTTTAGAATCCCCCAAAACCTAACAAAATAAAAGATACAGGGCTTTTAAGATCTGGAGGCAAAAAAATTCGAAAAAATGCAAAAAATAAATAAATTAGCAATGGCGCACTAGGGCATGGTCGCCACTGCTATTTTCCCGCCTTCAAAATTCGGCGGCCTACAAAAATAAAAAACAAGTTAGCAATGGCGCACCTTATGAATAATGCGCCACTACTATTTTCCCTCCTTCACAATTAAAAAAATTGAAAAAAAAATAGCAATGGCGCATCAGTGAATAGTGCGCCACTACTATTTTCATGCCTTCACAATTCAAAAAAATAGCAATGGTGCACAAGTGCACGGTGCGCCACTGCTAAGTTGGGACAGAAGTTTAAAAGGGCCGGCCAGCCACTTACCCCTTCATTCTTCTCCTCCTCTCCTCCACTCCATCTCCTCCTCTCCAGCGACCTCCTCCTCCTCATGGTGCTCCTCCTCCGGTGACCTCCTCCTCACGGTGCTCCTCCTTCGGCGACCTCCTCCTCCGTCCTCTCCTCCTCATGGTGATCCTCCTCTAGCGACCTCCTCCTCCCTCCTCTCCTCCTCGTGGTGCTCCTCCTTCCTCTCCTGCTCACGGTCCTCCTCCTCCTCTCCGGCGACCTCCTCCTCCCTCCTCTCCTGATCCTCACGGTCTCTCCTCCCTCCTCTCCTCCTCACGGTCTCTCCTCCCTCCTCCTCTACTTTCGGCCACATATGGAGCTCCCCCAACACAAAGAACGTACTAGATCCAGGTCGAGAAAGAAATTTGAAAAAAATTCAAGTAAAAAAAACGAGCAAAAAAACAAGCCAAAAAATGAGCCAGATCTAGATCCAGCTCCAAATTCAAAATTCAAAAATAGCAATGGCGCACGGTGGGGGTTAGACGGTGTGCCACTACTATTTTCCCGCCTTCAAAATTAAAAAAAATCAAATAATTTCAAAAAAAAGTTACCATTGGTGCACCTATAGCAATAGTAATGGCGCACTACAGGGTGCGCCACTGTTACCTGCAATACCAATGGCGCACCAGAGGTGAGCCATTAGTATTTGTTACTAGTGGCGTGGTAATAGTGGTGCACCTATAGTGCGACATTAGTGGCAAAAATAGGTGCGCCACTAACAGTCCTTGCAGGGGGGGAGGAGGCGGATAGTCGTGCCGTCGTCCCACTGCTCTTGGGTGGCCGTCTTGGTCATGCTCGATGGTGATGCAAGTCTGGCTGCGGCTGGCAGCCGTCTCATTGTCTCTTCTATTGCGGATGCCACCAGTCGGCGTCCGGGATGTTGCGCCTTGATCCCGGCGAGGAGGCGGATCGCCGTTTTGCCAGTTGGGCGCCTGCGGCAGCCAGCCTCTTGCTGCTCGGCGGCTGCGTCAAGAAGCTGTTGGACGCTCTCCGTCATGTGGCGACGCTCGTCGCCCTCGAACTTGTCTAGCTCGTCTTCTGCCACCTGGGCAGCTCGTATGTTCTCCGCGCTACCGGATCACGCTGATGCGGCTAGGCCCACCAGGAGCCAGCATGCCACCGACGACACAATGCATCTCATGCTGGTAGGCCTCCGAAAGGCGTCTCATGCTGGCCAGCATGTTGGTGCTTCTGACAAGCTGGACACGACGTGCTTCCAGCGTCTCGGCATCGGCGTCTTCTGGGATGGGCGCACACATGTCTTGCAACACCGGCTCAAGGGGGTCTCGAGCACCTCCGCCTAAGTGCTCGCCATGGCTAATGACAAGCACCTCTGTAAAGGTGCTCCCACCGCTGTGCTTGTGCGGAGGCGGCTCGTCATAGACCACCACATTGGTGGGGAACGCGTCGAGCGATGCCGTGTCAGAGTCGACAAGCATCGGGTCGATGGAGCCAACCGACTTCAAGTCCACAGCAGGCTCACTGACGACGTGGAGTTGGTCGAGCAGGCTCACAAGACGGATCTCGAGGCAATCTGTGCCTGTGTCAGACGTGGACTCGTCGGAGAGGCGAATCCCGCGAAAGATATCGGCGAGGCAGTTTGCTGCGCAGGCGACCTCCGTGCCGTGCAGCGCATCGAGGCAGACGCTGTCGGGCATGTCGGGCTCGCTGTGCTCGCTAGGAAGGAACAAGGTTCCTGTCCAGAATAGGTCTCCGGACGACGGTGCACCTCGCCCCATGGTGGGCACCAAATGTCGGGGGTTGGGTGTGACATATGCCAAATGATGGCTTATCATGGTGGGAGCGAGTATAACGTCGCCGGTGCCTGGAAGCGGGATGAGGCGTAGACACGAACACCGACACACTTTACCCGGGCTCGGGGCTCTCCTAGGAGATAACACCCCTAGTCATGCTCTGCGGGGTCTCCGCATGATCACTAAGGCACTAGTGAGTACAAAGGTGCTCCTCGAGCTGTATGCTAGAGGTAGAAGAAGGCAAGGCTTTCTCCCTTCTCCCTCTATGTATGAGTCTAGTTCTAACAGGTTGGGAACCCTTTGCATGGGTGCCCTGGGGGGTTTATATAGGCCTACCCCCCATGGTACAATGGTAATCTGGCCGGGTGTAGGACCCGACTGTCAGTGTCTCTACTCGCCGGCTTCTCCGCCGACTACTGGGCCCGCCGCCTGGTGGGCCCCACTGACTGGTCTGGTACGGAGCCGACAGGCCGCCTATGCTGCTCGCGGGTCTGGTTGGCGGCTGATTACTATAGCCGCAATGCTAATGACGCATGCTTGGTCGGGGAGGGGCATGGCTACAGTCCCGCTGTCTGGTGGGAGAACACTGTAGCCTCACCGTGTCTCGTCTGGTTAATGGCGCATGGGCCTCGAGGGAGGAGCTGGCTGCCTGCTAGAAGCCGGACCCCCTTGGGTCCGACTGGTCAGGTCATGCCGCCTTCCGGGCTCTCGCTGCCTAGTAAGGCCCGCCGACTGCAAGCCGTACTGACAGGCCGTCGTGGGAACAGTTCCCGCCTGACAGGAGTGACGTCAAGGGTGGAGTGGCAACAGTCCCGCGTCATGCGGAGATCTCCGCCTGTACGGGGCACTATGGCCACACCAAGCCCTGGATATGGGGGTGATGGGCTACACTGTAGCCTCACCTTGTCTTGTCTTCTTAACGGGAGGCACATATTTTGAGGGCGTCGTGGGCCACCTGCTAGGAGCCAGCTTCTCTGGAGGCCGCCTGCTAGAAGTCGGCCCATCTTGGTCTCATCTTCTAGTACTTGGCCGTCTTCTTGCAGCCGCCCGTTTGAGCCAGCCGGCCTCCCGAAGGTGGCGCTTCATTCTAGATGTTCGTGGGGCACTGCCGGCCCAATGTCTTGAAAGGTTCGGGGACTCGGGTTAGGCTACCCGTGGCCCATTACTCCGACACTCTCCACGTACAGTCCACGTCCGATGAAAGTCGTTCTTTGACCACGTTAACCACGCCACGCCGAGAGCACCAGGACGGTGAACAACAGCGAGGCCTAGGAAGGGGACGACGCGGGGCCGGAGAAGACGCGGCAGTGGATGCCCATACATAGAGGAGTATAAGGGTTCACTGGTTCTGCTGCGGTCTGAGGCTGCAGTCGCCGCAGAATAACAGGGGTGTGGGTGAGTAGAGGGATGGCCTGGCCAGCAGTGGGAGTAGTAGGGGGCGGTGAGGCCTCCGCGGCATCATAGCCGGCAATGGGAGGCAGGAGCATGCAACACGATCGGCGCTGCTTTGGGCGGCTGGAGCAAGAAGACCAGAGGTTGAAGAAGCACTACGGCCGTTGGATGGACATCGTACGGTCACTGGAGCTAGAATCGTTCATATTGACTAAGTTGACAAAGGCCTCCATCCCAGTCAACTTAGTTGACCCACAAGTCAGCCTCCCACCAAGGTGGGTCCCAGCTAGCAGGGGAGTATTCATTTTTTTGCGTAATAAGGAGGCACTTCCGGTGGGTCCGAGCTGACAGCGGGGGGAACATTTTTTCGCGAAATACGGTGGCCCGTCTGGTGGGTCCCAGTTGTCAGGGGGGAAACATTTTTTCGCGAAATACGGTGGCCCGTCTGGTGGGTCCCTGCTGTTAGGTGTAGGAATAATTATTTTCCGCGTAATAAGGAGGCACTTCCTTGCGGCTGCCATGGACCCAGCTATCAGCCTCTCCACGTACAGTACTCTTCTGATAGAAGTCGGTCGTTGACCACATTGACCACGCCGCCCCGAGAGCACCAGGGCAGTGGACGACGGCAAGGCCTAGGAAGGGGACAACACGGAGCCGGGGAAGACGTGGCAGCGGAAGCCCGCGCGGAGAGGAGTATGGGGGTTCACTGGTTCGGCTGCGGTGTGAGGCTGCCATCGCCGCAGAATAACAGGAGGTGTGGGTGAGTAGAGGGATGCCCTGGCCAGCGGTGGGAGTAGTAGAAGGCAGTGAGGCCTTCGCAGCAGCACAGCCGGCCACGGGAGGCGGGAGCAGGCGGTCCCGCCGGCGCTGCTTTGGCGGCTGGAGCAAGAAGATCTGAGATTGAAGAAACACGACGGTCGTTGGATTGACATCCAACGATTACGTCTGCTAGAATCGTTTGTTGACGTATATAATAACTAAAAAATTCTTGCATACGCGTCAACTTAACAGGCCCAAAAGTCAGACCATTCCCTCTTTTTTTAATAGTTTATATATAGCTCATTGCAACTTCTTATGCAATTTATTGCAGTCCGTTTTTTTGGTTGGCCAGGGCCAATTTCGCATATTCTGTGGGTTCCAAACTATTTTTAATACCAAAATGTCGAGCCAGATTTAAAGTACTTTGAAGATATATTTAAATTAGGTTAATGCCTAGTGAAATAGGAATCTGAAAATGTGAAAAAAATTCATAAATTATAAAGTAATTGCCAATTTGTCATCTGTTTTTATATTTGCAACCCATTTCATATTACTTTCAAGATTTGCAGGCGCCTTGAAAGAGTCAGCCCATCAGGCGTAGAAAAATAAGTAGGCATGGATTGGGTATTCTTCAGAAAAAATAAACTGGGCTCATTTTCACAAAGAAAAAATAGCTGGGCTGGTCACATGGTGACATAAAATATAAGCCTGGGCTAGACGGGCCACATCCCAATTCAAACCCTGCTCCGTCTTAATAATAACAAAAAAATACTGCTCAAGCAGCTACGTCCCAGGTGTCAGCCGATGTTGTGTTGTTCTCTTGTCTATTAACTATATATGCTCAGAATGTCGTGGGTCCCAGGTGTCAGCAAAACACTAGGAGGAAGCATTTTATTTTTCAATACGCTACATGGTGGGCCCCTATTGTCATCCTCTCCACGTACTTCTGCCGATTCCTGTTGTTTGTTGACCATGTTGACAAAGCGAGAGGGCGGCGCCACGGCGAGCACACCAAAGCGCGCGGAGGACGACGACGAGGCCTCAGACGTTGGTGTTAATGATTTAGGAGACAGTGGGGCGGCGATGCATGCGCTGAGGCACAGCCAGCCGTGGGAGGCGGAAGCACGCGGCCCCGCCGGCGCTGGTTTGGTTTTGGTGGCTGGAGGAAGACAGGTCTGAAGAAACACGATAGACTATAAAAGCAGCAGGAGTACTTAACAACCTTAACTGAAACCAGCAGGGGCACTTAACAACCAAAGCTGAAAGCAGTATGAGTACTTATACAGGTTCAACCGTACAATGCACGCGTTGAACAGTGCTACTTTGCCTACATTTAACCAAGGGTGAGGCCACCAAGCCCCAGGACAAGGCCCAGGTGCCACCCCGCGCATCCACAACCTTCTGAAAGCGGCTTCATCTCGCAATGTGGTCAATAAACAGGATATTGGATTAAGAGCCATGGAAAAGCATGAACATAATCTTCTGTCCTATTCTCCAAGATGGACGGGCCTTAATTATTTGAGAACACCCATGAATAAGTATCTTTTCACCTCCAAGGGGAATGGAGTAGGTCGACATAAACATCAAGTTGTGACCAAGCGCAAGTCTGACCCGGCCATGGTCAGGCATCTATATAGGAACAATAGAACTGGGCAGTTTCTGTTTCAAGAAGATCACATCTGTAAAACTGTGTATAAGCAATAGTTTATGAACAACATATATAACAGAAAACAGCTCGTACCATAAGTTTCTCGACACAATTGGACCTGTTCAGTGAGTGCAGCAGTGGCGCACATATCCCACGTGGCCTTCCAACATTGAAACACCCCACAAGGACCTCAAGATGATCAATAAAGTGTAGGAACTTGTGGATGTCATCCCAGTCAACTTCAGTGCCATCAGTAACATCCGAGTTATTACAGAATAACAAACGAGCAGCCTGCTTAACTCTGAAAAAACCTATATGTGCCACCAATTATAAGAAAATATTAGTCAGAAGTAGCATCTTCGTGAGAGATTCATTGCTACTTCAAAAGTTAAATTGTGATTAGTTAGACAGAATAGGTGGATTAAGAAGTAATCGAGGCAACAAGCAAGAACCAGATACAAAACTAACATGGATGAACAATTGGAACAACGTTGGAGTGGAAGATCGCAATGATGATGAGACCAGTTTCTGCTATTTCCATCAACATTCTGCGCCAACTTTCAGTCCGTAACACCTGAGAAAGTTTATCCAAGTTTGGACATAAAAAAAGCAGCGATCTTCTTGGTTCATGAACCCAACTCAGAACTTATATCCATGGCTTGTCTTCACTGTGACCATTAAACTGGTGTATTCAGTTATGGCAAGACCGAGCATCTTGAGTACACACTACTAGGAAAAGGCATGCTAGTGGCGCACCAGTTTTGCCTTCTAATGGCGCACTACTGGTGCGCCACTAGCATCACGCCATTAGAATTTTTTTCTAATGGCGCACCACATGTGCGCCATTAGAATCTGGTGTTTTAATGGCGCACCACGTAGTGCGCCATTAGTATTGCCCACAGTGCGCCACTATTATCTGCTATACTAATAGCGCACCACATGGTAGTGCGCCATTAGTAACAATTTTTTTTATTTTTTTTGTTTTTTCTTAATCTCAGGTCACTATTTCACATATGAGATATTCAACACATATATATACAACAAGCATCCATATAACAATGATATCCAACACACAAGTTTCATCATATATACATACATAGCCAACACATAGTTCCATCGTTACATATTACAAAAGTTTCACATTGTTCATCCAACACCGTTATCCATCAATTCACAAAAGTTTCACATTGATACAAAATAAAAACACAAATGGAAAAGAAGCACTCCATACATGCAAGCTTCCATGAATTAAATCAAATCTGCAAAATGATAAACAAGAAGTTAGAAGAAGAAGAAGAAGAAGAGAAGAAGAAGAAGACTAAAAGAATACTAGAAGAAGAATAAGAAGAATGAGAAGAAGACTATAAGCTTATTATGTAAACTTGATCATTTTGTGTTAACATAAGTAATTTTGGAGCTAACCTATAGGAAACTAAGCATATAAGCTCTAAGTTAGCATATTAGAGCCAACTTAGGTAAAATGAAGCTAACCTATGTCATTTTGGAAAAGAAGAAGAATAAGAAGAAGACTATAAGCTTATTATGTAAACTTGATCATTTTGTGCTAACATAAGTTATTTTGGAGCTAACCTATAGGAAACTAAGCATATAAGCTCTAAGTTAGAATATTAGAGCCAACTTAGGTAAAATGAAGCTAACCTATGTCATTTTGGAAAAGAAGAAGAATAAGAAGAAGACTATAAGCTTATTATGTAAACTTGATCATTTTGTGCTAACATATGTTATTTTGGAGCTAACCTATAGGAAACTAAGCATATAAGCTCTAAGTTAGCATATTAGAGCCAACTTAGGTAAAATGAAGCTAACCTATAGGAAACTAAGCATATTAGAGATAACATAGGTAACTGAGTATATATATCATTTTGGAGATCTGACATACCTGACAAAGTTCAGTTCTCATGCATTGTTCTTCTCCTTCTCCTTCCTCAGCCTGATGCGCCAAGAGCGGAGAGGCGGTGGAGGCAGTGGAGGCAGTGGGATGTAGTCTTCTACCACAATTGGCGTGGTCATGTCGCCCAGCTGTGGGATCGCCGGTGCCACCACCGGTGCGTGGTCATTGTCAGGCACCAGCACCATCGCGAGGCCACCTTCAGGCAGGACGGGCACGACCATCGCTAGGTCATCCTCATCAACCTCCATCTCTTGCCCATGGTCAGCCACCACCATCTCTTGCCCATGGTCAGCCACCACCATCTCTTGCCCTTGGTCAGCCACCACCAGCGCTAGGTCATCCTCAGCCTGATGCCCATCGTCATCCTGCAGCTCCTCATCCCCACTCTGCTCCTCTTCTCCCGCACTCCACTCCGGATCATCCTTCTTGTTGTCTATGCTGCTGCTAGAATCGTTGCTGCTTTCGCTAAAGCCAGAATCGTGGTTGCTTTTGCTAGAGCCATAGTCGCTGCTGCTTTGGCTGTAGCCAGTGTCGCTGCTGCTGCTCCCATTGCCTGTCCAAATGCAACAATGACCGTTAACAATCGATGTGAGACAAAGCCAAATGTAGAGGAATAAGAAGAGGCAGAACATACTGGCATCATCATCGTCAGCATAGCGCATGCGACACATAGTCGCGTTGAACACCTTCACGATGAGCATGGTGGCATCGTCGTCGTACCTGAAGAGAAGGAAGTACCCCAGCCGCAGGTCGTAGGCATAGTAGAACTTCTTCCACCCACGATACAAGTACATGTGGCCCTCCTTGATCACCAACTCCACATCCCACAGCCTGCGTAACCCGCTGCCGGTCTGTCACAGCTTCACATTATTTGGCGGATCTTCACCCAGCATGTTCATAAAACTGTCAGGCAGCCTCTGCAATTTGGGACAATGAGTGATGTAGCAAACAACATATATCATAATGAGATGGGTGAAGGGGAGATCTCTCGTTTTATATACATGCATCATGGATGATACTGAAGAACTCAGAAGCATCCAACTCGTACTGCGGTGTGGCAGAGGGGCGGTGGCTGCTTCCCCCATCTCTGATAAGCAGCAAAAGAGACCAATTAGTACCCTTACAACAGATCATAAAACATGCATGATAACAGGCTATACTGAAAGGCCAATTGTACTGGACTATAAATTAGGTTAACAATGACACAGAAGATGGGAGCACCTAGTACCATTAGCAAAACAAAAAGGTACCACGCTTAAAAGGAAAGACCACTTGGCTCTATTGCCACCTATGGTTTAATGCAGCAAGAATAAAGGGGCAGTTGATCCTACTTAACTAAGTACTAAGATACCCCGGCCCATGCATTAGTCTCAAGTACCCCATATGTCCTATTTTTAGCAAAGTCATGCTAAAATTCACGGAAAATTTCAGCATCACCTTTGCTGAAAATAGGACATATGGAGTACCCGAATTTGCCGGAACGGAAGTTAATCGACATTCTGGCAAACTCAAGGGCCTCTCAGGGTACCTGCAAAATCATTATCCCACCTCCGCCCCGCTGCAACCCCACTACACCCCACAATATCATCACGACACGATGGTCGGAGACAAAACCCCCCAATATCATCACGACACGATGGTCGGAGACAAAACCCAACAATATATCTTCTAGCCATGAAACCCTACCCTGATTCTCCTTTCTTCCTCTTTTTTCACTTAAACCTGCAAACATGTAGGGAAGCAATTAATACAAGGCACAAAAATGGCATGCTATGTAGCCTTAATGCTACAGAACATATGAAATACATGCTAGCAATATATATGATATAAACTCCAATAATTTTTGAATAAAAATAGTAGCTAAAAACAGTAGCAAGCAAGCAATTCATTTGACTAACTATTTAAAACAGTAGCAAGCAAGCTATTTTCATGGCTGTGCATGGATCACTTGATACCATGCATGGTTTATTAATTCATGGGAAACTAGAAGAGACCTGGTCTCTGTCTCTACCATTGGGTGGCATGAATTGGTTAACACCGTAAATAAAGCTACTGTTTTTGCTACCAAGCAAGCAAGTATATAAATAGCTCAAGCAAGCTTCCTGAACAATATTAACAAATTTATCTGTACCAATGAACTAAATCTATCTGTTACCACCTCTCGGCCTCTTGCCAAAGAAGATCAGAGGAAGCATATCAATGAACTAAATCTATTAGTTTTGCTGAAGTAATAAAGCTCTAACAAAAGTGATTTTAGCACCCAGATACAAGCATATGAAGCAAATTTTATGACAGTATATACAACAACTTATCCTCTTAAGCCAAAACAACTTTGTAAAAGCCAGATGCAACTTGTTGAGCTAATTTTGAGCAGAACTCCTTGAGGAACTAGCAGCAAGGAGTGGCTAGAACTGCAAACAGTGTCTAGAACTGCAAATTTACACATTAAAGGACACAAACTCAAGCAAGCTTCCTGAACAATACCCTGACAGAAAACATAGGACAAGCAATGAATTTCTGTAACTAGCAGAGATCATGTGCAACTGCGTGACTATCATTTGTATTCTTGTTGCTAAAACTTGCCAAGTTTATGTCTAGGTAAGGAGCAGAAAGAAGAGGAGCCAAGCAATTTCTAGCACTGGTTTTACTAATCTCATAAGTAGATAAGTAGATGGTACAATTTTTATCTTTGAAAAAATGCAGTTGGAAGATCACCCATTGTGTTGCCTAAAAAAGTCTAAAACCGAAGTATTTGCTCCTACATGACACCAATTCAATGTAAAGATTGTATTTAGCAACTTTGGATTTAGCATGATTAGGAGGCCCATGTGACCAATGTTTGGTTCCTAAATTATTCTAAACAAAATCATCGCCATGCCTACACAGGAAGATGGACACTTGCTACAAAGCAAGAAGATGGACACTTGCTAATTTGACCAAAATTAGCAATTTTTTGAACCTAATTTGACCTAAATTCGAGAGGGATTTGACCTAAACCTAGCAAAAGAGAGAAGAAGAGGGCATGGCTGGGAGGGAGGAGAGGAGGAAGAGAGGAGAAGAGAGGCAGAGGGAGGAGGGCAATGAAGATTACCTGACCACGATGAGGTGGTGGCGGGAGCGGAGACGACTAAGGGCGGAGATGGCGAGGTTGGGGGAGGCAGGGATAGACGGCGGGGAGGTCGCAGGCCTCCTCTCCTGGTGGATGTGGGGCGGCGCCGAGGCTCCAAGTCTCCGGTGGCTCCGAGGGTTAGGGAGGGAGGCGAGGGAGGTGGCGCTTGCGGGGGAGGCGGGGCTCGGGGGGGAGGCGACGCTTGAGGGGGAGGAAGGAGAGAGGATGGCGGCGGGGGCGCGTGGGCGGCTGCAGCGGACGGAGGGGGCGGCGGCGCTCGAGGGGGAGGAAGGGGAGAGGGAGGCGACGGGGCCGCGTGGGCGGCTGCGGTGGACGGAGGGGGCGGCGGCGTACGATTGGGCCGGGGAATCTGGTGAGCAGGGAGGGAGGGAGGCCACAGTGAGGTGAGTAGGTGGTGTGGGGGAGGGTTCTAATGGCGCACCTAAACCTAGTGCGCCATAAGTACGACTGGTCAGGTTATATACAACCTAACCCATATCTAAATCAGAACATGCCCACTAGCCTGACTGGTCAACACACATCACACACACTAGGAGGTCCTGGGTTCGATTCCCAGGCTCCCCAATTTATGTTTTTATGCATTTAAAATCTTGTTCGATATTTATTTGTGTTTAAATATGTTCAAACTTGTTTAAATCATAACAGTAATATTTTTTAAAAAATATCATTAAATTTGTTATTTGAAAATATTTATGAATATGAAAAAAATATCATCAAATTTGTTATTTGAAAATATAATCAATTTTTTTTTTGCAATTTTAGTTGCATTCATTTGTGACGGTGGAGGGGGCCGGCCGGGGAGGGTGCGGGGGGTCGGCGGTGGCGGTGGAGTGGGGGAGGGTGCGGGCCGGGGGTCGGCGGCGGCGGCCGGTGGAGCGGGGGAGGGTGCGGTGGGTCGACGACGACGGTGGAGTGGGGGACCGGATCTGGCGAGGTGGGATAGCGATCGACATGGAGGGGGATCGAGATCGAGTGTCCACGAAATTTAAAAACATTGATGAGTTCAAAAAGTGCCCATGAAATACAATCGAGAAATGAAGACTACGATTTAAATACAATCGATCTTAGCTAGCTATCTGTTCACAATCTTCTTGCCCTTCTTTTTCGCAAATGGAGTTCTTCTGTGGAACGGACTTCCTTTAGGTAGGGTGGTCCTGCTTCTTCTTGTGGTGTATTCTGCTACTTCATCGTCGTCGTCATGTTCGATCTTCGGGTCGCCGTACTTGTCGAAGTCTTGCTCATTGGCTACTCCATCCATTTCGATGATCTTCCTTTTGCCTCTCCTCACGACAACACGACTAGGCTTTGACGGGTCGGTAATGAAGAAGCATTGGTCTACTTGGGAAGCCAGTACCCATGGCTCATTTTTAGCGATGACGTTTGCGCCCGCGGTCTTGGATTTGGCTTCGGGTATAACCATGGTGGTGAAATACCGGTCTTCTTTTAGGATGCTCTTGGCCCATCTGACTGAAGGAAATATGCCCTAGAGTCAATAATAAAGTTATTATTTATTTCCTCATATCATGATAAATGTTTATTATTCATGCTAGAATTGTATTAACCGGAAACATGATACATGTGTGAATACATAGACAAACATATAGTCACTAGTATGGCTCTACTTGACTAGCTCATTAATCAAAGATGGTTGTGTTTCCTAACCATAGACATGTGTTGTCATTTGATTAATGGGATCACATCATTAGGAGAATGATGTGATTGACATGACCCATTCCGTTAGCCTAGCACTTGATCGTTTAGTATATTGATATTGCTTTCTTCATGACTTACACATGTTCCTGTAACTATGAGATTATGCAACTCCCGTTTACCGGAGGAACACTTTGGGTGCTACCAAACGTCACAACATAACTGGGTGATTATAAAGGAGTACTACAGGTGTCTCCAAAGGTACATGTTGGGTTGGCGTATTTCAAGATTAGGTTTTGTCACTCTGATTGTCGGAGAGGTATCTCTGGGCCCTCTCGGTAATGCACATCACTATAAGCCTTGCAAGCAATGTAGCTAATGAGTTAGTTATGGAGTGATGCATTACGTAACGAGTAAAGAAACTTGCCGGTAACGAGATTGAACTAGGTATTAGATACCAACGATCGAATCTCGGGCAAGTAACATACCGATGACAAAGGGAACAACGTATGATGTTATGCGGTTTGACCAATAAAGATCTTCATAGAATATGTAGGAGCCAATATGGGCATCCAGGTTCCGCTATTGGTTATTGACCGAGAATAGTTCTAGGTCATGTCTATATAGTTCTCGAACCCATAGGGTCTGCACACTTAACGTTACGATGACAGTTTTATTATGAGTTTATATATTTTGATGTACCGAAGGTTGTTCGGAGTCCCGGATGTGATCCAGGACATGACGAGGACTCTCAAAATGGTCGAGAGATAAATATTGATATATTGGAAGCCTATATTTGGATATCGGAAACGTTCCAGGAGAAACCGGGATTTTTCCTAAGTATCGGGGGGTTACCGGAACCCCCCCGGGGTTTATTGGGCCTAGATGGGCCATGAGGGAGAAGAGGAGGGCCGGCCAGGGCAGGCCGCGCGCCCCCTCTCCCCCTAGTCCGAATAGGACAAGGAGGGGGGGGGCGCCCCCCTTTCCTTTTTCCCTCCCCCCTTTCCTTCTCCACCAAGGCAAGAGGGGGGAGTCCTACTCCCGGTGGGAGTAGGACTCCTCCAGGCGCACCCCTTGGGGGCCGGCCGCACCTCCCCCTCCCTCCTTTATATATGGGGGCAGGGGGGCACCCTAGAACACACAAGTTGATCTACGTGATCGTTCCTTAGCCGTGTGCGGTGCCCCCCTCCACCATATTCCACCTCGGTCATATCATTGCGAAGCTTAGGCGAAGCCCTGCGCCGGTAGAACATCATCATCGTCACGACGCTGTCGTGCTGACAGAACTCATCCCCGACACTTTGCTGGATCGGAGTCCGGGGATCGTCATCGAGCTGAACGTGTGCTGAACTCGGAGGTGCCGTATGTTCGGTACTTGGATCGGTCGGATCGTGAAGACGTATGACTACATCAACCGCGTTGTCATAACACTTCTGCTTACGGTCTACGAGGGTACGTGGACATTACTCTCCCCTCTCGTTGCTATGCATCACCAAGATCTTGCGTGTGCGTAGGAATTTTTTTGAAATTACTACGTTCCCCTACAGTGGCATCCAAGCCTGGTTTTATGCGTAGATGTCATATGCACGAGTAGAACACAAGTGAGTTGTGGGCGATACAAGTCATCTTGCTTACCAGCATGTCATACTTTGGCTCAGCGGTATTGTGAGATGAAGCGGCCCAGACCGACATTACGCGTACGCTTACGCGAGACTGGTTTCATCGTTACGAGCACTCGTGCTTAAAGGTGACTGGCGGGTGTCTGTCTCTCTCACTTTAGCTGAATCGAGTGTGGCTACGCCCGGTCCTTGCGAAGGTTAAAACAACATTAACTTGACGAACTATCGTTGTGGTTTTGATGCGTAGGTAAGAACGGTTCTTGCTAAGCCCGTAGCAGCCACGTAAAATTTGCAACAACAAAGTAGAGGACGTCTAACTTGTTTTTTTAGGGCATGTTGTGATGTGATATGGTCAAGACGTGATACTATATTTATTGTATGAGATGATCATGTTTTGTAACCGAAGTTATCGGCGACTCGCAGGAGCCATATGGTTGTCGCTTTATTGTATGAAATGCAAACGCCCTGTAATTGCTTTACTTTATCACTAAGCGGTAGCGATAGTCGTAGAAGCAATAAGATGGCGTAATGACAACGATGGTACGATGGAGATCAAGGTGTCGCGCCGGTGACGATGGTGATCACGACGGTGCTTCGAAGATGGAGATCACAAGCACAAGATGATGATGGCCATATCATATCACTTATATTGATTGCATGTGATGTTTATCCTTTATGCATCTTATCTTGCTTTCATTGACGGTAGCATTTTAAGATGATCTCTCACTAAATTATCAAGAAGTGTTCTCCCTGAGTATGCACCGTTGCGAAAGTTCTTCGTGTTGAGACACCACGTGATGATTGGGTGTGATAGGCTCTACGTTCAAATACAACGGGTGCAAAATAGTTGCACACGCGGAATACTCAGGTTAAACTTGACGAGCCTAGCATATAACAGATATGGCCTCGGAACACGGAGACCGAAAGGTTGAGCGTGAATCATATAGTAGATATGATCAACATATTGATGTTCACCGTTGAAACTACTCCATCTCACGTGACGATCGGACATGGTGTAGTTGATATGGATCACGTAATCACTTAGAAGATTAGAGGGATGTCTATCTAAGTGGGAGTTCTTAAGTAATATGATTAATTGAACTTAAATATATCATGAACTTAGTACCTGATAGTATTTCGCTTGTCTATGTTTGTTGTAGATAGATGGCTCGTGCTGTTGTTCCGTTGAATTTTAATGCGTTCCTTGAGAAAGCAAAGTTGAAAGATGATGGTAGCAATTACACGGACTGGGTCCGTAACCTGAGGATTATCCTCATTGCTGCACAGAAGAATTACGTCCTGGAAGCACCGCTGGGTGCCAGGCCTGCTGCTGATGCAACTGACGACCTTAAGAACGTCTGGCAGAGCAAAGCTGATGACTACTCGATAGTTCAGTGTGCCATGATTTACGGCTTAGAACCGGGTCTTCAACGATGTTTTGAATGTCATGGAGCATATGAGATGTTCCAGGAGTTGAAGTTAATATTTCAAGCAAATGCCCGGATTGAGAGATATGAAGTCTCCAATAAGTTCTATAGCTGCAAGATGGAGGAGAATAGTTCTGTCAGTGAACACATACTCAAAATGTCTGGGTATAATAATCACTTGATTCAACTAGGAGTTAATCTTCCTGATGATAGTGTCATTGACAGAATTCTTCAATCACTGCCACCAAGCTACAAGAGCTTCGTGATGAACTATAATATGCAAGGGATGGACAAGACTATTCCCGAGCTCTTCGCGATGCTAAAAGCCGCGGAGGTAGAAATCAAGAAGGAGCATCAAGTGTTGATGGTTAACAAGACCACCAGTTTCAAGAAAAAGGGCAAAGGGAAGAAGAAGGGGAACTTCAAGAAGAACAGCAAACAAGTTGCTGCTCAAGAGAAGAAACCCAAGTCTGGACCTAAGCCTAAGACTGAGTGCTTCTACTGCAAGCAGACTGGACACTGGAAGCGGAACTGCCCCAAGTATTTGGCGGATAAGAAGGATGGCAAAGTGAACAAAGGTATATGTGATATACATGTTATTGATGTGTACCTTACTAATGCTCGCAGTAGTACCTGGGTATTTGATACTGGTTCTGTTGCTAATATTTGCAACTCGAAACAGGGACTACGGATTAAGCGAAGATTGGCTAAGGACGAGGTGACGATGCGCGTGGGAAACGGTTCCAAAGTCGATGTGATCGCGGTCGGCACGCTACCTCTACATCTACCATCAGGATTAGTTTTAGACCTAAATAATTGTTATTTGGTGCCAGCGTTGAGCATGAACATTATATCTGGATCTTGTTTAATGCGAGATGGTTATTCATTTAAGTCAAAGAATAATGGTTGTTCTATTTATATGAGTAATATCTTTTATGGTCATGCACCCTTGAAGAGTGGTCTATTTTTATTGAATCTCGATAGTAGTGATACACATATTCATAGTGTTGAAACCAAAGGATACAGAGTTGATAATGATAGTGCAACTTATTTGTGGCACTGTCGTTTAGGTCATATCGGTGTAAAGCGCATGAAGAAACTCCATACTGATGGGCTTTTGGAATCACTTGATTATGAATCACTTGGTACTTGCGAACCGTGCCTCATGGGCAAGATGACTAAAATGCCGTTCTCCGGAACTATGGAGCGAGCAACTGATTTGTTGGAAATCATACATACTGATGTTTGTGGTCCAATGAATGTTGAGGCTCGCGGCGGGTATCATTATTTTCTCACATTCACAGATGATTTGAGCAGATATGGGTATATCTACTTAATGAAACACAAGTCTGAAACATTTGAAAAGTTCAAAGAATTTCAGAGTGAAGTGGAAAATCATCGTAACAAGAAAATAAAATTTCTACGATCTGATCATGCAGGAGAATATTTGAGTTACGAGTTTGGTTTACATTTGAAACAATGCGGAATAGTTTCACAACTCACGCCACCCGGAACACCACAACGAAATGGTGTGTCCGAACGTCGTAATCGTACTTTACTAGATATGGTGCGATCTATGATGTCCCTTACTGATTTACCGCTATCGTTTTGGGGTTATGCTTTAGAGACGTCCGTATTCATGTTAAATAGGGCACCATCAAAATCCGTTGAGACGACGCCTGATGAACTATGGTTTGGCAAGAAACCAAAGTTGTCGTTTCTTAAAGTTTGGGGCTGCGATGCTTATGTGAAGAAACTTCAACCAGATAAGCTCGAACCCAGATCGGAGAAATGTGTCTTCATAGGATACCCAAAAGAGACTGTTGGGTACACCTTCTATCACATATCTGAAGGCAAGATTTTCGTTGCAAAATTCGGATCCTTTCTAGAGAAGGAGTTTCTCTCGAAAGAAGTGAGTGGGAGGAAAGTAGAACTTGATGAGGTAACTGTACCTGCTCCCTTATTGGAAAGTAGTTCATCACAGGAACCGGTTCCTATGACAACTACACCAATCAGTGAGGAAGCTAATGATATTGATCATGAAACTTTAGACCAAGTTTCTACTGAACCTCGTAGGTCTACCGGAGTAAGATCCGCACCAGAGTGGTATAGTAATCCTATTCTGGAAGTCATGTTACTTGACCATGATAAACCTACGAACTATGAGGAAGCGATGATGAGCCCAGATTCCGCAAAATGGCTAGAGGCCATGAAATCTGAGATGGGATCCATGTATGAGAACAAAGTATGGACTTTGATTGACTTGCCCGATGATCGGCAAGCCATTGAGAATAAATGGATTTTTAAGAAGAAGACTGACGCTGATGGTAATGTAACTGTCTATAAAGCTCTACTTGTTGCAAAAGGTTTTCGACAAGTTCAAGGGGTTGACTACGATGAGACTTTCTCACTCTTAGCGATGCTTAAGTCTGTCCGAATCATGTTAGCAATTACTGCATTTTATGATTATGAAATTTGGCAAATGGATGTCAAAACTGCATTCTTGAATGGATTTCTGGAAGAAGAGTTGTATATGATGCAGCCAGAAGGTTTTGTTGATCCAAAAGGTGCTAACAAAGTGTGCAAGCTCCAGCGATCCATTTATGGACTCGTGCAAGCATCTCGGAGTTGGAATAAACGCTTTGATAGTGTGGTCAAAGCATATGGTTTTATACAGACTTTTGGATAAGCCTGTATTTACAAGAAAGTGAATGGGAGCTCTGTAGCATTTTTGATATTATATGTAGATGACATATTATTAATTGGAAATGATATAGAATTTTTGGATAGCATAAAGGGATACTTGAATAAAAGTTTTTCTATGAAAGACCTCGGTGAAGCTGCTTATATATTGGGCATC
Source organism: Triticum aestivum (assembly GCF_018294505.1). Classification (NCBI taxonomy): domain Eukaryota; kingdom Viridiplantae; phylum Streptophyta; class Magnoliopsida; order Poales; family Poaceae; genus Triticum; species Triticum aestivum. The sequence continues at coordinate 718,402,820 of NC_057801.1, forward strand.
AAGATTTATAGATATAGATCAAGACGCTTAATTGGACTTTCACAAAGCACATACCTTGATAAAGTTTTGAAAAGGTTCAAAATGGATCAGGCAAAGAAAGGGTTCTTGCCCGTACTACAAGGTGTGAAGTTGAGTCAAACTCAATGCCCGACCACAGCAGAAGATAGAGAGAAAATGAAAGATGTTCCCTATGCTTCAGCCATAGGCTCTATCATGTATGCAATGCTGTGTACCAGACCTGACGTGTGCTTAGCAATAAGCTTAGCAGGAAGGTACCAAAGTAATCCAGGAGTGGATCACTGGACAGCGGTCAAGAACATCCTGAAATACCTAAAAAGGACTAAGGATATGTTTCTCGTATATGGAGGTGACAAAGAGCTAGTCATAAATGGTTACGTCGATGCAAGCTTTGACACTGATCCGGACGATTCTAAATCGCAAACCGGATACGTGTTTTTATTAAACGGTGGAGCTGTAAGTTGGTGTCGTTCTAAACAAAGCGTCGTGGCGGGATCTACATGTGAAGCGGAGTACATAGATGCTTCGGAAGCAGCAAATGAAGGAGTCTGGATGAAGAAGTTCATTTCCGATCTAGGTGTCATACCTAGTGCATCGGGACCAATGAAGATCTTTTGTGATAATACTGGTGCAATTGCCTTGGCAAAGGAATCTAGATTTCACAAGAGGACCAAGCACATCAAGAGACGCTTCAATTCCATCCGGGATCAAGTCCAGGTGGGAGACATAGAGATTTGCAAGATACATACGGATCTGAATATTGCAGACCCATTGACTAAGCCTCTTCCACGAGCAAAACATGATCAACACCAAGACTCCATGGGTGTTAGAATCATTACTGTGTAATCTAGATTATTGACTCTAGTGCAAGTGGGAGACTGAAGAAAATATGCCCTAGAGGCAATAATAAAGTTATTATTTATTTCCTCATATCATGATAAATGTTTATTATTCATGCTAGAATTGTATTAACCAGAAACATGATACATGTGTGAATACATAGACAAACATATAGTCACTAGTATGCCTCTACTTGACTAGCTCATTAACCAAAGATGGTTGTGTTTCCTAACCATAGACATGTGTTGTCATTTGATTAATGGGATCACATCATTAGGAGAATGATGTGATTGACATGACCCATTCTGTTAGCCTAGCACTTGATCGTTTAGTATATTGCTATTGCTTTCTTCATGACTTATACATGTTCCTGTAACTATGAGATTATGCAACTCCCGTTTACCGGAGGAACACTTTGGGTGCTACCAAACGTCACAACATAACTGGGTGATTATAAAGGAGTACTACAGGTGTCTCCAAAGGTACATGTTGGGTTGGCGTATTTCGATATTAGGTTTTGTCACTCCGATTGTCGGAGAGGTATCTCTGGGCCCTCTCGGTAATGCACATCACTATAAGCCTTGCAAGCAATGTAGCTAATGAGTTAGTTATGGAATGATGCATTACGTAACGAGTTAAGAGACTTGCCGGTAACGAGATTGAAATAGGTATTAGATACCGACGATCGAATCTCGGGCAAGTAACATACCGATGACAAAGGGAACACCGTATGCTGTTATGCGGTTTGACCGATAAAGATCTTCGTAGAATATGTAGGAGCCAATATGGGCATCCAGGTTCCGCTATTGGTTATTGACAGAGAATAGTTCTAGGTCATGTCTACATAGTTCTCGAACCCGTAGGGTCCGCACGCTTAACGTTACGATGATAGTTTTATTATGAGTTTATATATTTTGATGTACCGAAGGTTGTTCGAAGTCCCGGATGTGATCCAGGACATGACCTTGACTCTCGAAATGGTCGAGACATAAAGATTGATATATTGTAAGCCTATATTTGGATATCGGAAACGTTCCGGGAGAAACCGGGATATTTCCGGAGTACCGGGGGGTTACCGGAACCCCCCCGGGGGTTATTGGGCCTAGATGGGCCATGAGGGAGAACAGGAGGGCCGGCCAGGGCAGGCCACGCGCCCCCTCTCCCCCTAGTCCGAATAGGACAAGGAGGGGGGGCGGAGCCCCCCTTTCCTTTTTCCCCTCCCCCCTTTCCTTCTCCACCAAGGCAAGAGGGGGGAGTCCTACTCCCGGTGGGAGTAGGACTCCTCCAGGCGCACCCCTTGGGGGCCGGCCGCACCTCCCCCTCCCTCCTTTATATACGGGGGCAGGGGGGCACCCTAGAACACACAAGTTGATCTACGTGATCGTTCCTTAGCCGTGTGCGGTGCCCCCCTCCACCATATTCCACCTCGGTCATATCATCGCGAAGCTTAGGCGAAGCCCCGCGCCGGTAGAACATCATCATCGTCACCATGCTGTCGTGCTGACGGAACTCATCCCCGACACTTTGCTGGATCGGAGTCCGGGGATCGTCATCAAGCTGAACGTATGCTAAACTCGGAGGTGTCGTACGTTTGGTACTTGGATCGGTCGGATCGTGAAGACGTACGACTACATCAACCCCGTTGTCATAACGCTTCCGCTTATGGTCTACAAGGGTACGTGGAAATTACTCTCCCCTCTCATTGCTATGCATCACCATGATCTTGCGTGTGCGTAGGAATTTTTTTGAAATTACTACGTTCCCTAACACTGACACGGAACATCGGGACCTTCTCTCAAGCGTAGCTCAGCTCCCAGATCTCCTCGATCCTTCCGTAGTATCTGTCCTTGTCGTTACCAGTGTAGGATTCCATCGTTACCCCGGAGTTCTGATAACCATCGCTCTTCATGTCCTTGTCCTCGGTGTAGAATGTGTAGCCATTGATATCGTACGCCTCATAGGTCATCAGGTTGTGCTCGGCGCCCTGTGACAAGGCGAATATGAGTTGTTCTTCCGCGGAAGAATCCTCATGTAAAGGGTACGACAGAAGCTTCTGCTTAAACATGATTTGTGCTCTTTGATTATATCTCCGTCCGTCCTCTGTTGGCCTCGGTCATTTGACGTCTTCTCAATAAAGGTTTTGTGCTCTACCACCCAAGGATCGACCACGTCTATGTGTTGTAGCGCGACTAGGTTTGCTCTTTCAAAGTCGGCGAGTCGACCCTCGAAGTTGACATGCATTTTGCGGCGACCCTCACGGTGACCCCATCCAGCGAGCCTGCCAAGGTGCCTATTGACGGGTAGACCAACGGGGTCCTTGATGCCTAGATAATTCATGCAGTAGGAGATGCACTCTTCGGTCAGAAAGCCCCTGGCTTAGCTTCCCTCTGGACGTGACATGTTGCGAACGTATCCTTTGATGACACCATTCATCCTTTCGAACGACATCATGATGTGCAGGAACATCGGCCCGAGTTGGATGATATCCTCCATGATATGGACCAGCAGATGCACCATAACGTCGAAGAATGCGGGCAGGAAGTACATCTCAAGCTCGCATAGTATCACCACGATCTCTTCTTGTGGCCTTCTGAGTTGCCTCACGCCAACCAACTTCCGAGAGATGACGTCGAAAAAATTGCATAGGCCAAATAGCATTTCACGGACGTGCACATCCATGATCCCAGGGATTGCAACTGGAAGTATCTGCGTCATTAGCACGTGACAGTCGTGAGACTTCATCCCGCTGAACTTCTGCTTCGCTGGGTCTAGGTATCTGCTTATCTTCCCCGCGTAACCATAAGGAAGTTTTACTCCTACGAGGCAGGTGAAAAACTGCTCGATCTCCTCCTAACTTAGAGTGAAGCACGCGGGAGGGTAGTCATTTCCGGTCTTCTTGGCCTTTTTGCCTTTGCGGCGACTTTCTGTGTCCTGCTTCGCCTCATCATCGTCATCATCATCATCATAATCATGATCATTAGCGTGAAGCTCCTCCCTGATGCCCATTGATTTCATGTCTGCCCTTGCTTTCGGCCCATCTTTGGTCCTCTCTAGCATGTTGAGCAGGGTACCAAGCAGACTCTCGCACACGTTCTTCGTGATATGCATGACATCAAGGCTGTGAGGCACACGGTGGATCTTCCAGTATGGCAAGTCCTAGAAAACAGACCTCGTTTTCCATACCTTCAGCAGCGGCTCTGGCGCCTTTTGCTTCTTTCCCGGCAGTGGGCAATCTTTCCAATTTTTCAACAGCTGGTCTATTTCCTCGCCGCTCCTCATACGCGGGCGTCTTCGGGGTTTGGTTTCACCATCGAACAGATCCTTGCGTTTCCTCCATGGGTCATCGTCGCGAAGCCACCTTCGATGTCCCATGAACACGGTTTTCGAAGACCCGAGATCTCTATCTAGCTGGCGATACATTGTGTCATCCATGCGCCTGATGCATCCAGAAAATCCGTGGACCACCTGCCCCGCGAGATATCCGTAACCGAGATAGTCGTGCACCGTCGTGAGCAGTGCGGCTCTCATAGGGAAATATTTTTTCTCTGCGACGTCCCACGTATTGGCTGGCGTTTTCCACAACGTGTCTAGATCCTCTTTCAGCAGCCCCAGATATAGATTGATGTCGTTTCCTGGTTGTTTTGGCCCTTCGATTAGCATACTCATGTGAATGTACTTCCTCTTCATGCACAACCAGGGGGAAGGTTGTACATCCACACAAACACAGGCCAGGTGCTATGTGTGCTTCTCTGCCTGCCAAACGGATTGACTCCATCAGTGCTCATGCCCAGCACGATGTTCCTTGGACCCTTCCCAAATTCTAGGTGTTCGAAGTTCAACGCTTGCCACTGGCTCGCATCCTTTGGGTGACTTAGCATCTTGTCTTTTTTATTTATCTCCGGATCATTTGCGTCATCTTCTCGCTTCTTCTCCTCCATATCCGCGTGCCAACGCAGGAGCTTTGCTACCTTAGGGTCCGTGAAATACCGCTGCAGACGAGGAGTGATCGGAAAGTACCACACCACTTTTCGAGGAGCTTTCTTCCTCTTCTTGTATCGAGTGACGCTGCACACCGGACATATGGTAGACTCCGCGTGCTCGTCCCGATAAATGATGCAATTGTTCATGCACACATGGTATTTCACGTGCGGTAAATCCAGAGGACACACGATTTTCTTCGCCTCCTCGGAACTGGTCGGGCACTTGTTCCCCTTGGGAAGACGTTCATGCCAGAATGACATGTTCTCGTCGAAGCATGCGTCGGTCATTTTCTGTTTTACCTTCATATCCAGAGCCATGAGCGTTACTTTCAAGCGGGTATCATCGGGCCTGCATCCTTCATACAATGGAGTAACCACGTCTATCTCCAGTTGATCCAGCTTGGCTTTCTCTCGGGCGGCAGCTCTTGCATTATCCGTCTGCTTGAGAAGCAGCTCTTGAATATGGGGGTCCTGCACCCAGCCCATCGATGGTCCATCGTCGTCTGCTCCACTGGCATCTTCATCTTCATGATCATGCCCTTCGTCTGCTCTAGCATCTTCCTCATCATCATGTCCTGCATTTTCTACATGATGACCGTGTACAACATCACCGTTGTGATCATGTCCTGGAGATTCTTCGTCTTCTCGCCCGCCCGAGTCTTGCTCATTTCTTGCCGCCCGGCCCCCATGGACGACTTCATAGTCATCTTCATCACCTTGCCACCGATAGCCATCCATGAAACCACGCAAGAGCAGGTGGTCCCGCACCTGCCCGGAATCCGGGTCCACAATAAGGCTCTTCAGCTTGCATCTTCGACACGGACATCTTATCTCCGTCTCATTCTTTTGAAGCATCTCGGCCTTCGCGGAGCTCAAAAACCTATTCACGATGCCTTCGGTCATCGTGCGGACCATGGTCGCCTGCCGGGTAGAGCAAAATGATATTTTAGAACCAAGAAAAAAATTTGGCATGACTTTCCCTAAAAATAGGACCAAAAAGAATGCATAGTGCCAAAATTCTCGCCAAAACGGAAATGAATCAACATTCCGGCAAAATATTGGCAACTATCGCATTTCAAATACCGGTACCTGCAAACACAAACATATATGCAACACCACAAACATATGCAACACCACGAATATACATAGATCTAGCTAGGCCACAAAAAAGTGCATGTGCACGTTGTTGGAAAGGGATAACAACATAAAGATAGCTTCCCCCCTTACTTACCTATCAAAAAAGGTAATTTAACAACTTAATTTGGATGAATCTATGGTGCAAATGAGGTGAGGAGGAGGAGGCAGCCGAGACAAGCTTGGAGGAGGAGGTGGAGAGAATGAAGTGGGGAAAGTGAGTGGGTAGGTGGGCTGTCCAAAATATCTTGTTGGTCCCAGCTTACTAATGGCGCACCAGATGGAAATGTGCCATTAGTAACCCTGGTTACTAATGGTGCACCTGCTTCTGGTGCGCCATTAGAAGTTTTGCAAAAAAATAAAAAAAAGTATATATTCTAATGGCGCACCGTGGCATAGTGTGCCATTACTAGTTTACACTAGTAATGGCGCATTGTGCCACGGTACGCCATTAGGATGTTTGGAAACAACAATCTTTACTAGTGGCACACCTTGTGCCTGGTGCGCCATTAGTGTCTTCCACACTAATGGCGCACCACCTGACAGGTGCGCCATTAGTGTCCATCCCATCTATAGCCCTTTTCCTAGTAGTGACATGTGTTTTGGCAGAGCAAATAATGCACTGCAGGAAAAATAATATGAGAACACAATGTATTCCCTATCCAAATCAAGAAATAACTTCCTCCTTCACGTCAGTGTTGACCATCATACTAGTAGTACGTTTTATCCAAATATAGCAATCTAAATTTCCAAATTAGTTGACAGCATGTCCAAAAAAAACCACCGTCCCGGATAGAAAAGAGGATTCTAGGAACATACTGTGCGCGTTTTAAAATACCGTGTTAGGATGAGAAGAAACAAGTGTGGTGTCTCGCCGAGGGCGCAGATACCTGTAGGGTCCTCGCACTTTGGGCACTGCAAATGAAACACACTAGATTCAGTAGGAAGAAAAATGCATCAATGGCGGCGGTTGCCATCCTAGGATTACCTGCGACCAAGTGACTTGGATTTATTGGGGATGGATGAAGAATTCGTACCTGGTTCTCCATGAGAAAACCCTATGCGATCGCCGAGAGGGGGTTTTCTCTGAAAAAGCAGACGAGGGAGAAGGGGATTCAGGCCCAGTGAAATATTGTCGCTTTGTCTTACTGCTAAAGCTGGAAAGGGGGTTGTGATTTGACGGCTCATTGGGCATTACTGTGGCGCTACGACCGGGGTATGTCTACCGTGCAGTTGTGCACTCTAATTTGTGCATATGGCACGTGGACCCCGTTGTCGGATGCCCCACATATCAGCGAAAGGAAGTAGAAAGACAGGAGTAACTAGTTACACATAAATACATTTTTGACAGAGAGATACTCCCTCTGTAAAGAAATATACAAATCTTTTATATCACAACTTTATACATAAGAAAAATCAAGGGAAATATATATAAAATATATAATTATAAAAAACCAGAGTTGTTTTTAACACAATATATATGAGTTGGTGATGATGGTGTGCCTGCCATCCTGCAATATAGGTCGTCCGATTTATATCTGATGGATAGGAAGGAAATTATGGCAATTTTGCAAAAAAGGTACCCACACACCTCTCCACATTTGCAAATAAGGCCTTCCCTCATTCATACTTTTCTCTGACAAGATAAAATACTCATACAAATGCATCTTGATGTTACGTGCAACGCATGGGCATTATGGGGGTTCAGCTGAGAATATAATACTCAGACAGGCTCACGGTTCTGGACTTTGGGCTGCAGGCCCACCCTGCATGTTTGGGGGCCCATGTGTTCTACCTCAGCGCATTTCATATTACAAGCAATCGGCACGACGCTGGTTTTAGATGTTGTCGCAAGGCGAATACACAAAATTGAATAAAGCACGGCAACTGTTGGAATGAAATCGAACGATAGTTCCTAACCAGCAATGAGAGTTATAATTCTATCAACGATATACCATGTGATAAATAATATTGTCATACTACTTATACACACAAGACACACTACAAAAAAAATACACTTTCGTGATGATACATGTTTGTCACAGTAGGTCACGTTTTCTGTCATGCATGTACATCCATGATGATTTTATGACAGAGTCAAGATAGTCATACCTGTGCTGTCGTAGAAGTGGTCCATGACATTACCAAAATTATCATCACGGAAGTGTCCACTTCCATGACGATAAATCACGCGTCACAGAAGTGCTTTCGTCAAGGGTGACTGACACGTGGCATCCACCGTAACGGAACGCTGTTAAGCTATCGGGTCGGGTTTTGGATCCGATAGCCCATTAACAGCCCCGACCAATGGGGATTTTCCACGTGTAAAATCATCATTGGCTGGAGGAAACACATGTCAGCTCATCATTGGGACAGATGTCATCTACTCATTGGACAGAAGCGCCTATGATACGTTGACACGTGGCACGGCCCAACGGAGGCCCATTCCTGTGAAAAGGTCGGACTGTTTGACTTGGTCAAAAGGTGGCGGGCCGGCCCATGGAAAGCCTCTTAACGGCATGTTCGCATATAGCCCATTTACATCCCGCAAACACATGGCCCGTTACAGCCTATACGAATTAGGCCCAGTAGCGTCATCTAGGCCGTCCAATATGATTCCAGCCCGTTTTAACTTCCGGCCCATGTATGGCCCATGACGTCTTTCGGCCCATATGAGGCCCTTTCTAACTCTTGGCCCATTAATGGCCCGTGCTAAAACTGGCCCGTAATGAACAGTGTATCACTTTATACCCATTAACGGCCCATTATTCCATTGGGCCGTTTCTAGCCCATGTTATCTTTCGGCCTTCTCAGGGCCCATTTATTCTTGGGCTCATTTCCAGCATTCAGTTACTTACGGCCCATTACTGTCATTTTCTGCTTGTGGGCCAAATTCAGCCCGTTGTTATAGTCGGCCCATTTGTGGCATGTTAATACGTTGGGCCGTTTTCATAGCATCATCAAATACGTCCTATTAACGACGGCCCGTTATGGTCGGCCCATGAACGGACGATTCCAACTCTAGCCCGTTTACGGCCATAATGCGGTCTTTTATTGGCCCATGTTTGGCCGATCGATCGTCCGGCCCATATAAGGCCCATTGATGATATGGCCCGTAGAAGGCCCATTGTGTATACGGCCCGTAGAAGGCCCATTGCTTCTATGGCCTGTAGAAGTCCCATTGTTTCTACGGCTGGTAGGAGGCCTAGTGCCACTACAATAAATATGTAGCCCATGGTTATTGTGGCCTAGTTTCAAAAATAGGTTATTGCGGCCACTAGCAAACCGCGGAAAGAGAACTACACTAACTACAAGCAAACAAATAAACAATACAGCAAGGAAATAAATAAGCAAGCAACTTATGCTAAGCTATCACGGCTATTACACATATTACATCCACTGTTCATCAAAGTTCGCCACCCGTGCAAACATAGGGAACAAAGCAGCATATAAATGCCGTAGCAAAACAAGTCCAGAACTGAAACCACTTCAGAAGAGCTCAAGAAACAATATTTTGGGTACCCATAATGCTGGCAAGATTCTTAGCAAGCTTATTTACTTTCTCTTGTTTGGTGCTTAAATCCTCCAGTGCTTGCTATTGCACAAGAAAGTACGCATCTGAATTCTGCAGGGACTTCCTCAGTCCTTCGGCTTCTTGGCGCACCACAGCTGACTGATGCCTTTTAGCTTGTAGGTGAGACTGAAGAAGCCGAAGTGATTCAGGGAGCGAGTTCGAAGAGCTTGTGCCAGCGTACTGACCAGTAACTCAAACACTACATCAACGCAGGACTGTGGGGTTTTCTCACTGTCTACAAGATCGTTTTTACCACCTTTCTTGGAGACCAACAGGGTTTTCTCACTATCTTGAACCTTATCTGCATTACTTTCTCTACCATTTCATAGTGGGGTGCTATTCTCCAATATTCTGTTTGCATACTACAAGAGAAACAAGCAGACACATCACAGGTTTAGCTTGTAGTATACGAAACTCATTTTGGTAAACCGGTTCAGTAGTAAGGTAGACAGGATAATAGCATGAAAAAAACATATATCTATGTAATATGGTCACTGTATTGTCCATATCATTCTAGTTTATGTTGCCTAATCAAGATAGATACACAGTTCAACTCATATATTTTTAAGACACAGCAGCATAGACAGAATATAAGTGTGAGAAACTACACAACATTGGCAACACTTGTAATGTGCATCACATGAGAACATAATTGTTTATACAACTTAAACTGAAATCAACATAGAGCAAGAAGTTAGAACAGCAATCCAGTTAAAGAAATAGGTTTAAAACATACCTATTGCACCATTGGAGTTTCAATTGGATCCTTCAAATTCGAAAGTAGTTGGTATGAGTAAATACAGTGATGCAACAGCAAAGGAGTATGGACCATAGCTACGGAATCTGACCTGAGAACAGTTGCTCTTCTGCTTTAAATGTGGAGTCTGGGTTAGCTGTGGTGGTCTTCATGCTTTGGGCACTGCAGTAGCTTTACAAACTGCTCGTGTGGGGGTACTCTATGGTGGACATGGTGCTTTGTCAACTAGAAGTGGGTTACTATCCGCTGGGGTTGCGGTTAGATGGGTTGTAGCTGGTTCTCTGCCCAACGGTGTAAGTGTGCAATCTGGAAGAGTCTCGATTATGTGTGGTGGGGCTAGTTTGTGGGCCAGTACAACCATGGTTCTATCCGCGTCGATGGGTAGCACTGTCTTTTGTGAAGAACAGGTTTTTGCTACCTTAGATACTACCATCACCCCCTCCAATTCAAATGGCGGATAAACAAGAAAAGAAATTGAACGTACAAACATTGTATGATAGATAGATGTGGTAATTCACATATATGTTGTCTAACCAAATAGGTCAGCATGACACAATTTCAAATATATGATGCCTAACTAAACAGGATAGCATGACACAGTTTCAGATATATGATGGATAACTTAACAAGATATAATGGCATAATTCAATATATGATGAGTACCTAAACAAGATGACATGACAAAACTATATGATGTCTTTCTAAAATAGGTTGGGATGAAATAATTCACATACATGTTGTCTAAGTATACATGATGGCATGATATAATTGACATAATTGATTCATATACTAAGCAGTTGGCACTCGCATGTATGCTCTCTAAACTAAGCAGATGGAATTTAATATTCTGCATATGATGTCTAAACTAAGCAATGCAAGACACCATATGCATCATATGAGAAATATAACGCCTTCTTTGGTTCATAGGGTAGGAAAATCATAGGAATATGAAAGTCATAGGAAATAAGATGACATGTATCTCAAATCCTATGAGCATGAATAGGAAAGGAGATATCCTTTGATTCACATCATAGGATTTTTTCCATTGAGTCTAGGCTAATGTTTATTTTCCTATGAAATGGGGAGGATAAGAAGAATTCCTCCATAGGAATAGGATTCCATTCCTACAAACCAAAGGGCTCTAAAGGAATTTTTCCTATAAAAATCATATCCTATGAAATTCCTGCAAGCTTCCTCTAAACCAAAGGAGGCCTAAACATTGCAACTTAGAGCATACACCTCAGGTGGGATATAGGACTGGTCATCTGTCTCTGAATCCTCCTCTGAGGAGCTCCCTGTAACCATCGAGATATATGCTTCAACAGGTACCATTGCCTGCTTTGAAGACCTTGTTTTCACTGTAGAGTTTTCCATAACCGGCTCAAATGGCTGATACACATGAAGAGAAGTTCAATATACACAGATTGTCGACAAATGGAATACGTAATGAAAAAAAAAGATGGCATGAGATAATTCACATATATGATGCCTGGCTACATGGCGGTGCATAATTCACATATATGATAACTGACTGAAAAACATGGCATTGCATAATTCATATATCTGATATAGAAAGCAAACAGGAGGCATTCACACAAAGCATGTCTAATCTAAGCAGATGGCATGGCAATGCAAGACACCATATGCATGATATGAGCAATATAACCCAGCCAAATTAGAGCATGCACCTCGGGGGGGGAATACAACTGGCCATCTGTCTCTGAATCCTCCTCTGAGGAGCTATCTATAACCACCAAGAAATCTGCATCGACAGGTAGCACTGGCTGCTTAGAAGACCTTGTTTTCACTCCAGATTTTCCCATGACCGACTGAAATGGCTGATGCACAGGAAGAGTAGATGAATGTATAAACATCATTGACAAATGGAATACATTATGGAAAAAATATGGCACGATACAATTCACATATACGATGACTGGCTAAACAGGATGGCATTGCATGATTCACATATATGATGCCTGGCTAAAGAACGTGGCATTGCATAATTCCCATATACTCCCTCCGTTCCTAAATATTTGTCTTTTTAGAGATTTCAAATGGACTACCATGTACGGATGTATATAGACATATTTTAGAGTGTAGATTCACTCATTTTGTTCTGTATGTAGTCACTTGTTGAAATCTCTAAAAAGACAAATATTTAGGCATGGTGGGACTATGATATAGAAACCAAACAGGTGGCATTCACACAAAGCAAATCTGAACTAAGCTGATGACATATAAGATGTATAATGTAAGCAATGCAAGGCGCCATATGCATGATATGACCAACATCAGCATGCCAGGTTAGAGCAAACACCTCAGGTGGTAAACAGGCGTGGTCGGCTCCTTCTGAATCCCCATCTGAACAGTTATCTTCCTCTGGAATACAATCTGGGAATGCAGGAGGGGGGGGGGCACTTCGCCCACCATGGAGTGGCGTCTGCATGACATTATATTCCCACGCAACGGTCTTCTCTTTTTCTCTACATGTTCAGTATGATTGTGTACAATATCTGACATGCATAATAAAAAAATAGTTAGATTTTGTAAGGCCTAAGGGGTGCATGCAAAAATCAAGACTGATGGTAGCAAACGAGTGGATGGATCCAAAAGTAATGATAGCAGGTAGATTATAGCTTCAGTTTAAAAATATAGACAATGGATCATCTATTGTTTGTTGCCCACCCAACATGAACCACATAGAAGACCCCAGATGAACCAGATAGTAGACAGATACTACTTGTTGCTGGCTCAATATGAGACCCATGGGCATTTCAAAACTCAAGTTTGAACGATAAAGTAGTAGGTAATAATAACCGATGTATAACGTAAGCAAACACGAAAGACTGCGACCTCTATTCCGGAACTGTGTAGTCGTCAGGTTCATCTGCTCAGTCGATGATGGTAATGCAGTTGGCATGGCTGCTGGCAATGGGGAAGATGATTTGAGGCGGCGAAAGAAAGTCTGCAGGGGGGATCTCTGCTGCAGTGAACACTTTTATCGATGGTGCACCTCAGGTGGGGTGGATGACAGCACGATAGGAGCTGGACATAACACACAGAGTTTTCTTTGACGCCTATCTGAAAATGAAGTAAATCTGTAAGGGCTCCTTAGAATTGGAGGATTCTATAAACGCAGGGATAGGAAAAACACAGGAATAGGATAGGAATGCACGTGCAAAACAGAGCATTTGGAAACATAGAATTTCCGTCAACCTGGGTGTTTGGTCACATGAATTGGAAGAACACATGAATGGACGTCAAAGTAATTTGAAAAAGACGTCGAAGTGAATAAAATTCCTACATTTTTTCTTCGAAAGAGACACCAAAGGAAAAAAATCCTCCAGTTTTGCTTCGCTTCACTCCTTCTAACAGATTTGCACGAATAGTAGCTCCATAGCAAAGGATCCATGAGGGATCGACATGAATGCAGAGTAACAAAGTGATGCGACGAGTGTACAACCTCTTTGGCATAGCCTTGTGGACCTCAGCATCATTGGGTTGGACGTGGAGGATGGTGATGCTGGTGTGACTTTTGGAGGCGGGGAAGAAGATCCGAGGCCTCTGGAAATGACGCCGAGGGTACTACTCCGCTGTGATGGATGGTTCCACCATTGGAGCAGCTCTGGTGAGGTGTACGGCGACGAGGCTAAAGCAGCACAAGACAGACAATGTTAATCTGAAGTGGGACCCTAATATCATCTGCAATAGATGATGTAAAATACATCACCAAAAATGCTAGATGTAAAACGCATCAGCCGCTCCACGGCCGCTTCGACAGATGCTGTAAGTACTGTTCACTCTGAACTTAACTGAAGAAAATGAACTTTATAGTCGAAACTGACTGAACTAGTAGCAGAGCATTGCAATAGATGTTTAGGGCGTTCGACCACTAGTAGCAGAGAAGTAGTGATCTAAATCAGCAGACGCTCGAGCAGGGAACGCACTAGGAGAGAGCAAGTCGTGCAGTAGCACCATGAGCGAGTGCTAAAACAGCAACTCATGTAGCTGCCGGAGGTCGTGCAGCAGTAGCAGCAGCGCAAGCGAGAGCAAGAGCAGAGCAGCAGCACGAACAAAAGCAAGAGCAGTGCAGCAACGCGACCAATAGCAAGAACAGAGCCACAGCGCGAGAAAGAGCCAGAGCAGCTGCAGCTAGTGCCGTTCTGGAAGTCGCCACCAAGGAAGCAACGACATGGGGCAGAGACACCATGGATGATGTGGCCGGCGACAGCGCCATCGATGGAGACCCTCCATCTCTGCTCGGTATCGAGCACCAGCAACCCCGTGAGATCAAATAAAAGATAAAATGCAGCGGTGAGTGCAGAACCTCCTTGGTGGCGCTGAGTTGGCCTCGGCTACATCGGAGGAATTGGTGAGGGTGCTGCGGTTCTGGTGGGGCAGGTCAAGATGGCGTTGTGGGGATTGAGGTGGCGCGATAGACAAGGCGAACGTCGGGGCAGCTCCTTGGAGGTGGAGGATGGGGCGGCTGATCCGGCAGGACGACGAGATCAACAACAGATCCTCATCTGGTGCGGTGGATGAGGGACGACGAGTTGTTGCGGTGGACGACGTAGTCGGGGAAGAGTCTCCGGCTGGGCGGCGGTCGGGAGGCCGAGGAGGAGCGTGGGGTTTCGCGGGTTTTGGCGGCCTCGGTGTACGAATGGGGGGGTGAAGGGGGAGGGGGAGCCAATCTTAGGGACGCGCTTGTCCGAAATGTAGGGTAAGTTACCAGTGTATCCCCACCGGTTTTGATACCGCGACGTGGATCTTCATTTCCGGCTGAGGGGTAGAAGGGGGATTTCACGTGTCTGGACTGCGGGACCGATTTCGGATGAGGAGGGAGTTTTCGCGCACGTCGAAATTTTGGGATAACAAGGCATGGCGCGGGTTGAAGAGGCAGGAGTTTCAAAGCAGGTGAGACAAAAGATAGTCGAGCTTGAAAATTTTGGGATAACAAGTTGCGGATTCCTTGTTCGACAGAACAAACTTAACGTGTAAAAAAACAATTCATACAAGATACAAGAGAGTCATGTCCCCTTTTACTATATTGCTATAGATGCCATTGAAAAAACTACAAGAAAAATGTAAAAAAAATCGGGAGAACAAGATTACCCTGCACAGTACCAAATCGATTCGCACTTCCATCAACAACAACAAAAAAACAAATCAATTCCCACCAAATGAAAGACTAATGTCCCTTTTTATATGATTACAAATGCCAGAATCTCGAATTTAAATTTTTGAATCCACGTTATGTTGAATTCGAATATATCGTTAGGTGACCTTGCGGTTTATAATTGTTGTAGTCGTACATTTTGATCTTCCATCATATATGAACATTTTACTCCACCATGTGAACATATATATTTTCGTCTACCATATGGACTAAATTTGAATCAACTTTCCTTATTTGAATATGATTGTTGTCAAGTTATACTATAATTTAAATATTATCTTGATAACAAAAAACATGCATATAGCAGTAATCATATTTCACTATGAACTACATGTACCATATGCTCTCCAATTCAAATATTTGTATCCATTTTATGTTGAATTCAAATCGTAGTTCATTATTGGTCTAGGTAGCGAGATGTTCGGGATAATCTAAACCCTGTTTTCATATGTATAATTTTTGGCTGAATTGGGACAAGTTTTGGTATAAGCTTCTTGGAAAACCGGAGATTCTCTCAACAAGCCTTGTGGTTCCGAGAGGGAATGTATCACCTTTGTGTGCGAAACGATATACGCTGCCTACCCCCTGATTTTCTTTACAGAGGCAACATAGAACTATATGAGTGCCCTATTAAATTTTGGAATTATTTCGGGTTCGTTTGGCCTTTTAATACATTAATTGAGTTTCTGGACTTTTGAAGTGCATAATCTAAATATGAACTGCATGCACCTGCTCCGGTGCACCAAAGTTGGTTGAAAAATCACATGTGTGTCCTTGGTTGAATTTTTAGGTCCCATGGAAGAAATGAGAATGAAATTCAAACATCTGGGCATCATGACTCAGCCGAGAACATCAAGAAACTTAGATGTTAAATTCATGTAAATCCAAAACTCGCCTAGAAATCATGAAACTTGGCATGGTGTCATGTCATGGCACTAAAATGTTGTGGTAAAAAATTGGGCCGATTTGGAAGCTCGTGGTTCTAAGAGGGAACTTGCCACCTTTGAGTGTGAAACGATATATGATGCCCTCCCCCTTGAGTTTCTTAACAAAGGCAACATAGAACTACATGAGTGCCCTGTTAAATTTTGGAATTATTCCGGGTTCGTTTGTCGTTTTTTATACATTAATTGAGTTTCTGATCATTTAATGTGCATAAGTCAAATTTGAACTACAAGGACATGCTCTCGTGCACCAAAGTTAGTTGAAAAATCACATTTGTGTCCTCGGGTGAATTTCTAGGTCACATGCAAGAAATGAGAATAAAATTCAAACATCTGGGCATCGTGGCTCGCCGAGAACATTGAGAAACTTGGTTCTAAAATTCTTGTAAATCCAAAACATGTCTGAAAATCATGAAACTTGGCATGGGTGTCATGTCATGGTACTACCATGCTGTGGTAAAAAAATTGGCCGAATAGGAACAGATTTCGGTATAAGCTTCTTACAAACCAAAGCTTCTCTCAAGAAGGCTCGTGGTTCTGAGAGGTAACCTGCCACCTTTGAGTGCGAAATGATATACGATGTCCCCCTTGAGTTTATTTACAAAGGCAACATAGAACTACATGAGTGCCCTATTAAATTTTGGAATTATTCCGGCTTCGTTTGGCCTTTTTTACACATTAATTGAGTTTTTGGTCATTTAATGTGCATAATTCAAATTTGAACTACAAGCACATGCTCCCGTGCACCAAAGTTGGTTAAAAAAATCACATTTGTGTCCTACGGTGAATTTCTAGGTCCCATGCAAAAAATGAGAATAAAATTCAAACATCTGGGCATCGTGGTTCGGTCAAGAACATTGAGAAACTTGGTTTTAAAATCATGATACTTGGCATGGTGTCATGTCATGGTAGTACCATGCCGTGGTAAAAAAATGGCTGAATAGGAACACATTTTGGTATAAGCTTCTTGTAAATCGGAGCTTCTCTCAAGAAGGCTCGTGGTTTTGAGAGGGAACGTGTCACCTTTGTGTGCATAATTCAAATTTGAAGTACAAGCACATGTTCCAGTGCACGAAAGTTGGTTGAAAAATCACATGTGTGTCCTCGGGTATATTTCTAGGTTCCAAGCAAGGAATGGGAATGAAATTCAAAATTATGGGCGTCGTGGCTGGGCTGGAAACATTGAGAAACTTAGTTTTTTAATTCCTGTAAATCCAAAACACGCATGAAAATAATGACACTTGGCTTGGTGCCGTCCGATTTGCGAAGGCGCACACATTAACAATCAACAAAGTCATTTTGGAACAAGTGTTGTCACGTTACAATCGGAAACACAAGTATTATTGAAATCGTGGGCATTCTACTTACTACCATTTATGTGCCGCCACGCGTCCCCATCTTTTATTAGCTAGGAGGTGCCATGCAGGGTGGCTATTTGAGTATGAGAGGCATGTGATCAGACCCCTGCGCGTGCTTATCGGGAGGAGAGCCCTTTGACCTCCATCTGCCGTCCTCCTCTCTCCCAAGGTCTCCATTAATGGCGCCCGGGCCTCTGTTTAATGGTGTGGCTATGTCTCACTCGACTGAGATTTAAGAGAGAGAAAAGAAAATCTGAAAGCACGGATCTTGATGTAAGATTCGACGGACCTATATAGCATCTACTACGACTTATAGCAAGACTGATGAATATATAAGGACGATTAATTGTCTTACATAATTAGAAAGATAATTAAAAAAGCCACATGTGGCTATGCCGGAAATACACAAGGGCAAAAGAAGAAGGAAGACAAGGATCTGGCTTGCTGATCTCTACTTTCTTGATGTGTTGCTGCAGGCCGCGGGAACTAGTCTCCGCGGCGAGCGGCGATGAGCTCTTTCGTGTCCTCAAGACGCTGCTTGAGAACATCCACGGATTCCTCCACCAGCCTTTGGCGCTCGATGCGGAGCATGTCATTCTCGTCCAAAAGTTTCTTGATGATGACGTCGGTCCTCTTCAACAAGGCACTGGTCTCCTCCTTCTGGTCTGCACTTCGGACGATCTTCGCCGTCAGCAGGTCGCGCTCGGCTCGGAGCCTCTCATTGCCCTTCCTTAGTTTCCGGATGACGCCGGTAGCCTATTCAAATGAGGCTTTCATGTCGTCCTGCAACCCTGCCCAGCCGGAGATCTAATCCATCTGGCTATGGACGATCGCATGCATGCACCTATAACAGTCGTCGCCTGCCCGCAAGAAATTTTCCCAGGCCGCCGCGGCGCGGCGGGACATCTCTGCTGCTTCCGCGGCGTGGCCGGACCAGTCTGCTGCATGGATGGTGCGGCGGGACCTCCGTGCTGCTTCAGCGGCGCGGTGGGACCTCTGTGCTGCTACTTCCGCACGGCGGGACATGTCGGCTGCTTTCGCAGCGAGGCGGGACATCTCTCGTGCTTCCGCTTCCATGATCGCCTCTCCCTGGTGGCAATCTCTCGACCCAGAACTCATGCTGGCCATGGCAGACGCAAGGGAAGGATGCTGAATGACTTGTTTGTTTATGTGGATGAGGAGTTGAGGAGGAATGTGCAGTCATCTTGGCATACTAGTATTTATAACCGAGTACTAATACGCTCCTAAGTGGGAAACCGTTTAGGTTGTGATCGGTGTGAACAGGTTTGCAATTCAATATAGCATGGTACTAATACGCTCCTAAGTGGGAAACTGTTTAGGTTGTGATCGGTGTGAACAGGTTTGCAATTCAATATAGGACGGAGTAATTTGGAATGTGACGAGACGCAAGCTCAAAATTTATTGACGGTTCTAGTTTCGAAGTGCGGCACTATTCCCGGATGGCGTTACATGGGCACGTGTTCTCGGCCGTGGTGTAGCATATGCCATGGTAGTTCTTTTTCTACTGCTGTGTACGTGCAATAACTGGCACCGTCGTATACATATCTTACAGTTAATGGGGCGTTCGACAGGAATAGCCACGTGGAGAGCTATAGGCTAGTCTTTTTTCAAACGCATTAAATCTATCTCTCGGGACTTCTCGCACGCACCATCATGCCACCCACAAAAACTTGTACTCTGAGTTTAGTACGTTATACAGGAAGAGAAGAGGTGCACGCATGCACTCATCCTCTCACACATGCGTCTGTTTTTTCTCGAAAAGGAGGATGATGATCCCCGGCCTCTGCATCTGGGAGTCACACACGCATCTGTAGCTACGAATTGTAGTGTTCTCAACCATCCGATTGGTTCTATCATGGATGTACCTATATACTAAAACATGTCTACATACATCTATATTTTGACAAATGGAAGGCATGTATTGTGGAACGGAGGGAGTGCTTATCATCAAAATGGATAAAAAGGGACGTATCTAGAACTAAAATACGTCTACATACATCTCCTTTTATCTAGTACTTCTTACCCAAAGGAACTTTATATCCAATAGACACAAAATATTTGTTTGACTGTTGGAAATTACTGATCTGATGTCGAAGTAATTGTTGCATTGCCACCAAAACCCACCATTTCTTAAGCTAAAGTAGACCGAGGTAATCCCTATATTATCATATTACTAAGATACACAGAAGGCACTGTAGAAACATTTAGGACGTGAGCTTGTCAATCTGAATGTGGAGGGACACCAGCTTAGCCCCAGCCAGCAGCTTGGGTGGAACTGTGAAGAAGGTCAGCTCCTGCACATCGATGTCGCCGGAATCCTTGCTGCTTGTCACCTCCATTTCCACCTTGACGGTGTCGGTCGTGCCTTTGGGCTACCCCGGTGGGTCGTTCGCCCATAGCTTGGCCACGTAGTGCGGCAGTGGGGACGCCCCCGCTCTAATGCAGACGACCGACACAGCGATAGGCGCGCCAATGTCGAGCACGCCACCGACCAAGAAAAACGTGCGGCCCTCCTCCTCCACGAACAGCAAGAGCCGTGGCTCCGACAGTGGCACTTGCAGCTGGAGCACCTTGCCGTACTGGATCCTGTCCACGGGCATGGGATGAGCGGTGCTGATGTGGTGGTAGAGCACCGGCAGCGGGCCTTCATAGCCGCAGACGGGCATGGGGCATTTGCAGGGCGCGAGCGGACACACACTCTGGTAATCGGCGAGCTTGTGGTAAGTGATGTAGAGCCCACAGCCTTCATGCGGGCACACCACCCTCACCGACGAAAGGACGACGTCCACCACCGTGTTCCGCATGTGGAAGCCACCGCCACGCTCGTACTTCTGGCACTGCTGCTGGTTCCTAGGGCGCTCGATGCGGCAGTCCGCGCAGGCCAGGTGCCCTCCCTTGCACTGCAAAAATCAATCGAACAGCACATCAATCAAGAAACCTGCACCTTGCTCAATTAGCCGAACGGACGAGGTGTATTCGAACCTCATACACTGGAGGCGTCAAGGGGCGGAGACACAAGGGGCAGTGAAGCACGGTGAGGTCCATCGAGACCTTGCAGAGCTCCATCGTCGGGTCCTGTTCCGTCTGCATGATCTCGCCCTCCTCATGCACAACCATCTCTCGCTTGGGCCGGGGCATTACAAAGCTTTACTCTCACATATTTTATACTAGTTCAAGGTGCATTAAATCAACACATGCAAGTATCAAAAGGAGAGTAACGACATGCATGCATGTATTGTAATTAATGCATCGGTAACCGCAAATTATTGAAATATATCGAGTGTAGTGCTTTGATGTGTCGCGTCAACTCGTACATCAACGAGAAGTTTGATTATCCTCTCCCACGCGAACTTAACTGCACCTGCCTTTGGCTGTATGACAGGTTGGCCACCCACCTGTCGGGCCCACCTGTCATACACGAAAAGGCAGGAGCTTCCCTCGCTCGCCCATGAGCGTGGTGCCTGGCAAGACTAGGAGAAGCTTTCACTACATGCTCTCCCTCCCGCACGCGGTGGACATGCAGCAGTTCAATCGGTGTCAGATGGCCAGAAGCGTACTGTAGTACTCCTCCAGTGCAGTAGTACTCCATCATTGTTCGACTTCCCAAAGAGGCGAAGAGCCAAGCGCAGCCCGGACGCTCGTGTGGCAGTTTCATGTGTAGAGTAGTCTAGCATAGCGTGTATCGTGCTTGTAAGCTTAAAATCGTTGGGGTCGGCTCCATGCTATGTGGCCGTCTTGAAGTTTTTTTAAAAAAAAACAAATAGTCTTCTGGCCCTACATGTCACCCTGGGGATTGTAGTTTGCACGCTCATCTGGTCAAGATAGGAATATATATTTTAATTTGTGGTGGGTAAATGTTAGAGGTTGCAGCAAATATGTTGTACACTGCGGGTCTTTCAGCCAAGTTTAGAGGCAAGCATGTGGGGCCAGTGCTATGATGTGTCACGTCAACTCGTACAATGAGGAGAAGCTTGAATTTACTACTACACGCCTTCTCCCTCGCCCATGCGCGCGTTGCTCGCAAACGAGGACAGGCTTTTGCTTATAGTACTTCTACAACAAGCTATCCCTCCCGCTCGCGGTGGACGGACATGCAGCAGTGGATTCGACAATGTAGAAGCAGTAGTAGTAACATCATTGTTCATCTTCTCGAAGAGGCGAAGAGCCAAGCGCAACCCGAACGTGGCAGTTGCGAACATTGAGCACGCATATAGCCAGGCACTTGCATGAGATAAAATTGCTATGTGAGCCCACTATTGTACTAGTACGTACAACTACTTGCTAGTATAGCCCTGTAAATCACAAAGGAGTATTTGCCCTTCTAGGGATTTCAACAAGTGACTAGACTACACCAAGACGGAGTACATATGGAGCAAAATGAGTGAATCTGCACCGTAAATAAATACGTAGTTCTATTGTTTTCCTCTCCGAGGTGCACAATATTGAGTATACTGACTAGTCTCTTTTTGACACGCATTTACGTTTTTTTGACACAGTACAGACGCAAGCGCTCATATACACGCGCATACACTCACCCCTATGAACACACACACGCACGACCCTATCATCTAGAAATTTACAAAGTCACTATAGGCACCTCGTCGTCGAAAGAAACGTCTCCTGACACGCGATAGACGCGAGTGGCAGTCGCCTCCATAGGTGCTTGAAATGCCAAGGAGGGAGAGCGTAGCGGTTCCCGAGACATTGAACGGTCAATGATGCATCCTCAATTACATGCAGAGGGAATTAATTGGAGAAGCAGAATAGAGCCAGCACGATGTGAATGCAATAGAGTTTGGAGTCTCATATAAAGGCGCCCCACCACTCCAATCCATCTACTCACAAGTCTCTGCGCAACACTGCTCACTCCAATCCAAGACCAAGTGACCAGAAGCCACAAGCACCTATGGAGGCGACGGACGCGAGCGGCAGTCGGCTGTGCCAACTCATCCAAGGCGCCGGCCTGTGGCCCCACACCGTGCAGCATTTACAGACGGTGCTAGCGACCGCCAGCATCGTAGCCCTCGCCGACCGCCAGCATCGTAGCCCTCGCCGACGCCGGCTTCGCCTCTCGCATCGACGACATGATGGTCAACTCCATCCGCAAGTTCACCGCGGTCAAGAAGCGCGCGGACGACCTTGCTGTACTACTCCAGCCCGCGCGCCCAGGCTCCTCATTGCCTGCCACCCTCATCGGCCTCCATGGTGACGAACTCTTTCAAGCCTTGGTGGCCCCTGCAGGTGCCGGAGGTCGCGACGAAGAATGTGCACCTCGAGGCCGCGCTCGCCGCGCAGCGCCTCACCATGCAAGAAACTGTCGACCTGCACATCCACGTCTACGAGGAAATCGTCTACATAGGCCACTACAAGGCAAGCGAGGACAGAAATACGTTGGCCTTCTTCCAGCGGCTGGAATCTTTGGACGCCATTGTTCAGAAGCACGTCGACCTGGCCATGAAAGCTGATGCTACTTAGGTGCCGTTCGGTGGGTCGGCGCCCTGAGTCAAGGAGGTGGACGTCGTCGGTGGATGCATCTCTTCTTCTTGCCTCCTGTAACCAGCACTGCATCGCCTCGTGGCCTTAATGTTTCATTAGTATAGTACACCCTCTGTTCCCGAATATAAGTCTTTCTAAAGATTCCAGCAAGTGACTACTACATACGGAGCAAAATGAGTGAATCTACACTCTAAACTATGTCTACATACATTTGTATGTTGTATTCCATTTGACATAGTATCTAAAAAGGCTTATATTTACGAACGCATGGAGTATATGGCATTTTTATTCCAGTCGTAACGTTTTCACTGTGAGGTGGGGCCACAGTTGAGCAAACCCACCCCGTCCACCGGGCGTCGGTCGAGTTTAGAATTAGAAGAGAGAAACGAGGGAGGAGAGATAGCTGTAGCACGGACGCTGTTGTAAGATGGGACTTGTGTTGATAGAATAGGAGTACTGAGCACTCGTGCCTCTTCTTTTTTTGAGGGAAAAATTAGTCATATTTCTAGTAGTACCACTAGTTGGGTGTGTGCGACCTATAACTGTGATCACTTTAGGTCTCCTTTTAGAACCGCAGCTACGCTTCATAGTACATATTTTTTCACGCATTTATCCTCCTATATGTACTCCTAGGTTATTTCCATGTGCTCCCATTTGCCGACATGTGGGACATAGAGCATCTGGGTCGTAGTGCATGCACGACTCAGAGCATATGCCGGGGTACTTCCCATTTCGGACCTCACGAATTACATGCAAACCCCCCGTAGAAGAATAAATAAATGAATGAATTACTACATGAAGCCGGATTATTTTCGTAGAACCCGGAGCATGTTCATTAAATTTTGGACATAACACGTTTATAAAAAATGACTGGATCTAAACTAGTCTAAGGGCCTCTTTGATTTTTCCCGCAAAAAAGGGCCTCTTTGATTCGCAGGATACTGAAAACACCGGAATGGGGAAAGTATGATGGCGATGAACCGAGACGAGGAGAACTCTAACTCAGTTAGAGGTTAGAGTTAGATTCTAACCCTGAACTAATTCTAAACCAAAGAGGTGTATGGATGGCAGGGTTAGATTGACAATAAATGCTCTTTCTCAATCATTTGACTACTTTGGACCCTATTTCCTGCCGGATTTGGTGTGGCCGGCTCTTCTGTGGCCTCCTCCCGCTCACAATTGACATAAACAAACCATCTTTACAAATCAAGCATGCAAAACATGATAATTTTTACTTCGTCCATACAAATGAGATATCCCACTTAAACATACAAGTCGTCAATCAAGCTTCCCAAAAAAACACTCCATGAAACAAAGCATGAGCTAACTCATCATGGAAGTCATTCACGATAGGGAGGGAGCCCGGAGCCCCTCACGCACCGAGGGAGGAGCTCGCCATTGTCGCTCTGGAGGAAGGCTCTGTAGAGCCCAAGCCCCGGGAACCCCTACGACGCTGGCCCTTGTGAGTTGAGGTCGACACCGGCATGGGTAGCAGGGACGCTTGCCGCCGACTGGGAACTTAATCTTTGGGCCTCTAGAAATAATGCAAGCCTGAAACTCAAATACCTAGAAAGGTGAACTGAATCTTTGGGCCTCTAGAAATAATGCAAGGGTGAAACTGAAATACCTAGAAAGGTGAATTGAATCTTTGGGCCTCTAGAAATAATGCAAGCCTGAAACTGAAATACCTAGAAAGGTGAACTAAATCTTTGGGACTCTAGAAAGATTTATTACCTCCTCAAGCAGCATCAAACAATTCCGTGCGTGCACCACAAATCTATACCAAGTTTGTTCAGGATCTACTTTTCCAAATCAGTATTAGCGCAAGAGCGAGCAAGACCAATGATATGGCCGTGAGACAGAGAAGGAACGAACAAACTCACCCCTCTCACGACCTCCCTGGTAGATGCGCCGCCGCCACGCACGATAGAGGAAGAAAACGACCGGTGAAGGGGGAGCGGGGTGACCTTCGAGGGCCGGAGGGAGAGGGCGGCCAGAGTAGGGCAGCGGAGGCCGGAAGGAGAGGATGGCCGGAGGAGAGAGAGGGCGAGCGGTGCTTGGGCGGGCGACCCTATGGGGAACAGAGAGGAGTCATGCGAGAGGGGGGGAGCGATCTGGTGCGTGTAGGGGAGATTTTTTTAGTTCTCTTTTAGTGGTCCCGAGGATAACTAACCCAATTAGAACCTCTCCACCGAGCTAGTTTTTTTAGCTAGGTTAGAGCAAACTAGCTCAAACTAACCCCTCGTGTTTCGATAATTTAAGGCTATTTCAACCCAAACTAGCTCTAACTCAGGGATCCAAACAAAGAGGAGTGTTACTGTACATGCTACAGTGTGGACCGTAGCACATTGTTTTTTACGGCCATATCACCACATTGATTTCTACTGCTGGTTCACTGGGCTACCGTGGTTCACACTGCTGGTTCACCGGGCTGCCGTGGTTCGCACTGCTGGTTCACTGGGATGTTGTGGTTCGCACTCCTCCGACCTGAGTAGTAGTAGTAGTAGTATATACCGCATCATTCTTTGCTCCTTCTTACTACTCCGACATGTGGGAGAGCCAGCATTCGGGTCGACGTGTCATGCACCAGATTAGAGCGGGGAACGGAAGGGGGCATCACCCCGGTCAGAGCGCCAATAATTCATGACTATAGTGAGTGGTCATATCACGAGTCTTTCCAGTAGTAACGCCCGTCAAATCACACAGCCCGACCTTTCTAGCAGTATGTTTGAGAATCCGCCACTCGCTCACCCTCCTCGCCTCTCTGTCAAATTGCCTACCCGAAAACTGCCGTGCGTACTGCCCGGGAAAAGCCCCACCCTCAACTTTTAACTACGCGAAAATAGTTCAAGCTTGTTCGTTCTATATAAATACTTACTGTATGTTTATTCACCCGTGGGGTTGTTCAATGAATGGAGGGGCGGGGAGCACAAGTGA
This sequence comes from Triticum aestivum, assembly GCF_018294505.1. NCBI lineage: Eukaryota > Viridiplantae > Streptophyta > Magnoliopsida > Poales > Poaceae > Triticum > Triticum aestivum. The sequence goes on from NC_057801.1 coordinate 718,429,058, forward strand.
ACAATACTAGTACTACTAAGTAGTAAGTAGGAGTCGTATAGTAGTAACCTTAAATAGAGAGTTTCTTTTATTTAATGCCACGTACACAAATTGAAACACTTGTTGTGGAGAGAAAAAGATAATCACTCCACTATATATGTACGCAGGGGCCTGAGCGCTTGCTTTACTAGGGTTGCTCTCTTCATTCTCTCATCCTCTCTAGATATAAACAAGACAGCGGTAGCGACATTTTCTCTCTGCTCACCGCTGGTCACAGATCTGGCCGGATCCCTTCGGCCAGTGTGTGTAGAGGACTAAAAGGTGCATCGTTCACGCGGTCATCGCCGCCGAGGGAGGAAACCCACAGCTACCGGAGGGGACCGATCCTCTGCCCGTGCCGTTCTCTCCGACACAGCACTGGCTCGAGAGGTCCTCCGACCCTTCTTCCTCCCTGTTGTATTGTCTGTAGATCCGACCTGCCGCCGCTGACATCCCAGGGACCCTCAGGTATAAGTTCTTCGAAAGCCGCCTTGCTCTACTGCCCCAGCTCCCCACGTGTTTGCATGTGCATCTTTTTCTACTCCCATCATCTCTTCCAAAGCCACATAAATTTTTAGTATTATTAGAGGTAAAGCTACTTCATGCATTCGAATCTAGGGCCTTGTTCAAACAATGAAGAAAGGGGGGAAAGTTGTAGCATGAATCTAGGACTTGATTCAAAGAGGAAATAATATGGTGAAAGTAGTAGAGACCGGATACCCAACTGGTCTCTTGGTTGAAAAGGGAAATAATGGGAACACGCAGTACAAATTGGATAAGGAACAGATCTATTATTGGTTGAAAAAAGGATAGTAAGTGGTGGCTGGTGGACAAGTCAACAGAGTATGTCCAGGATTAGATTTGATGCCCTCATATAGTAAAAGGTCTCCAGGATTAGAATTGTTGCCCTCACATAGTAAAAGGTCTCAGGATTAGATTTGCTACCCTCACATAGTAAAAGGTCTCCAGGATTAGATTTTCTGCCCTCACATAGTAAAAGGTCTCCAGGATTAGATTTTCTGCCCTCATATAGTACAAGGTCTTCAGGATTAGGTTTGCTGCCCTCACATAGCATGAACAAACTCGACATCACCACTTTATGCCTCCTTGTAGGTACATTGTGCTGATGCGTCCACTACCGCATGTCATTATACCAACCTTTTGCTATTGTTAATGTAAGGGCGCATGTAAAATGAAGCGATCACATTGTTACCTTAGGGACATGTCTAACCAGTGTTATTGTTAATCTAATGCCTTCAGTGATAAGATGCAATTAAACTGTGTTACAAATGGCACTCCTGCTGTTTTCCCCAGTATGATAAGTAAGTTGCTCCTTTACGCTACTGAGTGTCCTGGTGTCCCCACGGTCTCATGCCCTTAAACTAACTCTTTAGCTGCTGTTGATTTACTGTATCTGGTAAACAAGCAATGCCACCATTAAAGTAATCCCATATTTGAGTAATCTCATTGTTGATCGTAATGCTTCTGGTAACATGAAGCATTGCTAACGTTTTAAAATTTCTACTGTCCTTGCGTGATTGCCATGAACATAATTAAGATGCTTCTTTTCATTTTGTATATGTTTCATATATTCTTATTGACCAGCAATTGTTTACTTTCTATCTTTTTGTGCAGATAGGGATATCCATTTCACCTTGTTGCTGTTGTGACCTTTTGGTGAACTGCACAAAACACTTTTTTGGAATGAGTGTCTTGTGCAGTTCAACTAAAATGTCACGTGGGTAACATCTCTCAATTTTGTTGGAACTGCACAAAATGGTGATTGGAGTTCCCAAAATCTCCGTCAAGTTCTGCTGGTAATCTCGTGCAACATTTTATTAGCCTTTGCAAGATGAGTCGTCACTGTCACCACAATGGCTCTTTATTTTAGTGGAACTGCACAAAAGGATAAGAAAATTATAGTTGCACATTACATGAGCCGGACAACCAACCTTAATGTTCCTCAATTTTAGTGCAACTACTAAAGAAGAACCTACCAGCTCACGAGAGCAAGTACTTCTTGCTAGCTGAATGATGCAATCTTTGCTTCATTTCAAGAGAACTGTAGAAAAAGGTGCATGAATTGAATCATGGAACTCCAGGCAGGCCTCATCCTAGTGGAGCTATAGGTTGAGTTCAAGGAGGGCACTATTAAAGTGAAATCATGCTCTTCTTGTTTGTGTTGTGCAAACAAGAATACTCGACTACAGATGTTGTGACGGTCAAGAGCATTCGCCAAGTTCTTTGATTGTATGACATGGCTAGCCAAGATGGATTCAATCCCGATATTCACTTTATCAAAAGGCTCTAATGGGTTGGTTCTGAATCTTGCAAGCTGGGAATCAATGAGATGTGTAGGCATCTTTGTTGTACTTATTATTTGGATCTTAATTCTTGGTTTTGAATCTTGCAAGCTAGGAATCAATGAGATGTGTAGGCATCTTTGTCGTACTTATTATTTGGATCTTATTTGTTGGTTCTGAATCTTGCAAGCTGGGAAACAAGGCATGATGATGCAGAGGACAACAACCGTAACAAACAGTTCAAACTTGGTAGTATTATCTTTGTGAAAGTGCGACAAATGTGTTGATCGTGTGCGTCCTGAGAATAATAATTCTAATTTTTGTGCATGTTGATCCTGTGGCACTGATAGAACGAGCCAATGCATTGCTTGTTTCAAGTATAAATTTCTATTAAAGCTAATTAAATTTAAGTAAAGTGACCACTAACTCCTGTTATTACAGTACCAATACAGACCCGCTCGTGAACCGACGTGTGGCCGGAGTAGGTTTCTTAATGGAGGCAGACGAGGGAGTGGTAGTAACTGTTGTCACCTGTACACACTCAGTTTATTGTTGAATCCAGTTCCCCAAGAGCTGAAAAACGAACTGCTGTCGCCGCCTACACACTCGTTCACTTGAAGAGACTCCAATGGCGATCCGAGGGGTGAGCCTGCTGGATATGGACTTCAGCAAGGAGTTCCCCTTTGAGTCCGCCGTTCAGTCCTATGGTTGCACCAAGTTGAATGTGATGTACACCAATGATCCGGACTCGGTGAAGCTCAGCCTCGCCGAGTTCAAGCAGTACCTACAGGACAAGAAAGCACAAGGTTGCAGGACTAGACCTTGTGCCCATCCATTCGTCACCTGACAGGGACCAGCGGATCATCGTCGCCCAGGTATGTGTGCGGGACGAGGTTCTCATCTACCACTTCTGTAGGGCCATCAGAGGTTCTGGAGCATTCGTCCGTTTCATCGGCAGCGCCGACTGCGCTGCGGTGGAGAGAAGGAAGAACGCGACGATTCGGCCATCTAGTGCAACAAGCTTGTCGACATCCAGAAGCAATACAAGATCATCAGCAACGGGCAGGAGAAGGACTCCGTGGTTGACCTCGCCGAGACCATCATCGACCCCTGATACGCCAACATGAAAGAAGACAACGATACCAAGGACCTGAACACGTGGGAGGTACCTCTGAATCTAGCCTACATAACCTACGCGGCCCAGGACGCATATGCATGCTACGACATGTACAGGCAGATCTTGGACATGAGGGCGTGTTTTCTTCCCGTAACCGATGAGTACACGGATAGCCGCAGCGTCATGATCAAGCGTGCCAGGAAGGTCCAGATGTTGTACTTTATCTGTTTATAAGCACCTTTATCATCTGAGTGTTTCATGCATTAGCCTATGTGTCGTAATTATCTGTTTTGTCTGAAATATTTCTTTTAAGAACCCATTAACCTGATTGGTTTTTTAGTGGATATTTGCTTATGTATGTAACTAGTTCACTTGTCCGTTAAAAAAACTAGTTCACTCGGCTGCCGTGCTTTGAATCTCCTTCCTCCCAACATATTCCCCTCCTCAGGTGGACCCAGCAGGTCTCTGAATTTTCTCCCACTTTCTTTTTCGATGTAAAGTAAGTTTTCTCCCAGTACTTTTCCCTAGAACCAACTCAACTATCCCACGTCTAGCCTAAAAAGTAATAATATGTAACGCCCCGGATTCGATGCGCCAGGTGTGTTACAGTTATTCGCCGTAGTTGCCATGTCATTTCTTGCGTGTTGCATTTTGCCATGTCATCATCTGCATTTCATTTGCATGTTTTTCAAAACTTGCATCCGTTCAGGTCCTCCTGGTTCTCTCCGTTTCTGTTCGGAGTCTAGACCTCTCGCACGCGCCCGTTGCCCCCTCTCAGACCTTGTTTCGTGAGCGGGATAAAAAAGTTCTCGGAATGGGATGAAACTTTGCGTGCGGTGTTGTTTTAGAGTACGTAGACCGCCTGTCAATTTTCGTCGCATTTGGAGTCCGTTTGACGCCCCAATGGTTAACCGCGTAACCCGAAACCCCTCTCTCTTTGCAGCCCAGCTCCTATTCACCACAGCCTGTGAGCCCATTCAAACCCCCTCCATGCTCTCGGTCGTTCGATCGTGATCGTGTGGGCGAAAACCGCTCCTCATTTGGACTCTCCTAGCTCCCTCTACCTATATATTTGCACCTCCCTCCGAATTTTTGGGTCCAAACCCTAGCTTCTTCCTCCTCCCGCCGACGGACACGTCCACCCTCACGCCCGGACATATCCGCCACCGCCTCTGCCCAATCCGGAGCCGCCACCTGTCCCTGCGCTGCCGTCCCG